>NC_030417.2:33647146-33672146 GCF_001660625.3 Ictalurus punctatus
TGGGCGTGGTCTAACCCAGAAGGTTCCTCAGCCTCAGCTACTTCACTCAAATTGGTCTCATCCAGATGCCGTGAGGAACCTTGAGCAATTATTGAGCATTTTCGTCTGAGAACTGCAAAAACAAGTGGAAGTTGTTCTTAAACTTAATTAAATGGTACATTTTTGGGGGACCCCAGAAGACATATAGCCGCCCTGTGCACAGTGGGTGTTGTGCGTGGGCGCTATGGAGCAGCGTCTCTATAAATAAAAGCCTTTCTTTTGTGAATTTCTGGCCAGTTTGTATAGGAATATGGTAGAAATATGGTTTATTTAAAGCAGTGTTTAGGTCAGACTACTAGAACAAACCACTCATGATAGATCAAAAAAAAAAAAAAACCTATATAGTGCACCTCTTATTCAAATCTGTATTTGTATCCGTTTACAGTGCGTTATCTGTTCAGTGACATATCTGTGTTCAGTTACATCCCTAATGTAAAATGTATGGTTCAGTAAAGACAGGTTACTCCAGCACACGTCTAGCATGCCGTCTACAAAGAGCTACAAAATCTGCCGCATTCGAACATTACACAATGCTTTAAAGTGCAAACTGGCCATTCTGCTGTCTTATCAGATCCACTGCAACTTCATAACAGTGAATCCATCTCTGTCAGGAAAAAAACTGCAGATTTCTGCCCACATGAGAAACGGCTCTGTTCGGTTGTCCACAGAGATGCTGTAATTTCCTCGTCGCTAACACACCACAGGCAGAACGACACAACAGGAGCATTTCAGACATGAACGGTTCTCACTTCTGCAAGCCATGTTGTCGTTACTGTGAACAAGTATATGAGGTTATTGTAGGATTAAGCTGTAGCGATCATTCTGAAAGGTTCTCCGTCAGAATTTAAGTTAAGTAGAGAGGAGTCTGGGGAGGCCACGGCGGGTGCACTCTACAGATGAGTGATTTAAGGTTGTAAGCAGGGGCGTAACCTGGTCTGGGCGTTCGGGGAGTGGGCTGTAGAACTGAAGATTTTTTTCACGTAGCGCCGAGTAATTCTCCACATGGAGCGGTCTGTCTCTACGTCAGTAAAAGAAGACGGCAGTGGTGTAATTTTGTATCTTCAGTGAACGCAGGCGGGACCAATCAGACAGGGTTTGCAGGAAAATTTGTGGAAATGCTCATGTCTTGGCTGACGGCTGTCAATTCTAGCTCACCCAGTCAGTGACTACGTTTACATGGACAGCAGTAATCTAATTATTGACCTTATTCTGAATAAGACGTATAATATTGTGATTAAGGTGTTTACATGGGTCGCTTTTAGAATATTCCTTTCATGTTCCCGTGTTACATGTTATAGAACATAGATCGATTAACGGCACACGTCATTACGTCACCGCGCCACGCCGTCCGACGTCCCTCCAGAATTTCACGTATCGACATACAGTCCGTCTTCGTTATGGAACCGTATACAGTTTTGGGTGTTTTTATTTTTAATTTTACGAACGCTTCAAGTGCAGTTGATTATTTATCATGCTGTACGTGCTAATAGACGACTGCTTGAAGCCGTGGGCTGCGTCCCAAACCGCGTACTTACCGTCTATATAGTAGCCGAGATACATGTATTTCTCCTACTATATAGTAGGTAAGTACGCGGTTTGGGACGCAGCCGTGCTCTCTTGTTTGCCGTGAAACGGTCGAGCGCTGCCGTGTGTGATCGTGTCCTGTCTCACAATGCGGTGAAAACACACACGATGTTAATAGTGTGATTAAGGTGTGTACGTGTCTGTAATACACGACGATAATGCGACTAAAACGGGAATACTCCACACATCTTAATTCCATTTGTGTTTACTTCGAGTATGACTTTAATCCGATTAAGGTCATCAATAATTGCTGTTTACATGCTAGTTTCTTAATCAGAGTATCGTCTTAATCGGGTTCATATCGGATTATTGTTATCCCTGTACACGTACTGAGTGATAACACCCTAGGCAAGTTTTCCATTTATATTCACATTTATTCATTCAGCGGACGCTTTTATCCGAAGCGACTTACGAATGAGGGAATACCAGCAAAGCGATAGATCAAGCGGAGAACAATACAAGTAGTGCTGCTGTACGAGATCTTTAATCGAGTTCTAGAGAAGCAAAGTGCGCAGAGTAGAGATGTAAGAGCCAGAGTACGTTTTATTTATTTATTTAAAGGATAACGTGGGGTTGGTGCTTTAGGGGTTAGTTTAGTAAGTGCACACGGAAGAGGTGGGTCTTTAGCTGTTTTTTGAAGATGGTGAGAGATTCTGTGGACCGGATTGAGGTCGGAAGTTCATTCCACCACTGAGGGACGGTTAGTGTGAAGGTTCTGGAAAGGGACCTTGAGCCACGCTGAGTAAGCACTACTAAGCGTCGGTCGTTAACCGATCTCAGATTGCGATCAGATCCCTTCAGTGCAGATTCGTTTCATGAACATAATCCAAATATTCAGATATCAGGCTCATAATTTAAAGACACAATTGAAGTGTGTACAATAATGCTCTTGCTATTTATTGGAACCATAAAGCTGTTTTCCGGTTTTCTCAATGTTACATCAAGGTTAAAAAAGTCTCGATCGGCTACTTTGTTTTTGAGTTTCGGTTTAAATCTGTGATCATGCGACATTTCGTTACAGATCATCAGTGTTAGATCGTTGGCAGATATTGGCATGGCGGTATGAGTTATCCGCATCTGCTCAGAGGTTTGCGGACACCTGGCAGTCATACCCGTATGTTGGCCTTCCCTAAACTGGGGCCACAAAGTTGGAAGCACACAATTATATAGCATGTCACTGTATGCCTTAGCTTTACAATTTTCCCTTCACTGGAACTAAAGGGATAAGAACCTGTTCCAGCATGACAGTACACCTGTGAGCTCCATGAAGACATGGAAGAACTCAAGTGTCCTGCACAGAACCCTGAGCTCAACCCCACTGAACACCTTTGGGATGAACTGGAACACCGCCTGCACCCCAGACCTCCTCACTCGACATCACTAACGCTCTTGTAGATGAATGAACACAAATGCCCACAACCACATGCTCCAAAATCTAGTGCGAAGCCTTCTTAGAAGAGTGGAGATTACTGCGAAAGGGGAATACATCTGGAAGATGATGTTCAACAAGCACATCTGAACGTGATGGTGAGGTGTCCACAAAGTTCTGGCCATATAGTGTATTGTATGCGCACATCCCTGTGCAAGTACTAGATAGTTTACACTGCATGGTAATAAACAGGAACTCAGTAGCAAGGCGGTGTTGTGTCCAGTAAAGCGGTGCCGTGCAGCGGGATTGTGGGTAAGCATGCATGAACGAGCAGTTCTCTTCCCCACGGTAAGGTCAGGCAGCCATCAGGCCGTGTAACTCCCCGAGGAACATATGGAGGTCATCTGGAGTTTGACCGCTTTGCCTGAAAAGCATCCAGAATATACACACAGAATAATATCCAGTGTTACATAGCATTCGATATTGCACAGTTTAGACGATTCCATACCATTATCGTGATTGTTTATGATAAATGCATTTAGACTTAGGTTCTCTGTGGGTTCTGAAGTCCATATTTCACTTCATCCATGCTTTTAACCCCGTTTGCAATCCGTTTAAAGCACAGTCAATCACGTTGCCGTGCGACTCCTACAGTGTGTGAAGAGCTGCCGTTAGAGCTGCAATAACTGATCGGTAATAATCGATTACGAAAATCGTCGTCGACGAATCTCATTATCGATCAGTCGGTCTGAGCGTGACACGTTTACTCGCTACGTTACTTCTGTTCCGAAAACATGCCCCTGAGAATAATTACTAAAGCTTTGTCCCAGATAACGTAGTATACACTTACACTATGCACTGTGTACTCTACCGTCTAGTGTGTGAATTTTACAAAGGTAATATCGTTTCAAACGGAACACCAGCGGGGGGTTTTTTTTACTAACCGGAAGTATAAGCCGCTTCCTTAATGCGACGCCACTAGACGATAATGACTTCCTTCAGTTTACTGTTTATATATTTAGTTATGAATTTAGTTTATATTATATATAAGTATTTCTGCATTATGTTTATGGATGCACAGAAAGCACAGAATTAAACTACAGTTCTAAATTAATGATATATATTCTGGTGTGTGTGTGTGTGTGTGTGTGTGTGTGTGTGTGTGTTGGGCTCTTTTCAGTCTTATATAATTGGACAAAAAAGCTTTAGTCTGAAGTTTATATTTGTAACACTCAATTTGTGGAATTTATTTCCAATGAATGAAAAAATGGTACTGAAATGGTACCCCCCCCCCCCCCCCCGATTAATCGAAAAAATAATCGACCAACTAATCGATCAGGAAGATAATGGCTTTACTCACGTCACGTCAAGACTTTCCTGAGTAATCGCGGCGTGTTCATTCAAATCTCTATATAAACTGCTTGGTATGCGTAGCATGTGAATCCGTATTCAATTCATCTGCGTTCGCAATAAAAGGTCACGTGACCAGGTTTGCGCACTTGTCTCATCGATGCTCCGTTTCTGCAGGAAATGAGATGCTCTGCGGGTTTAAATTTCGCACGTGTAATGTTCAGTCAGGTTTTTGAAATACTGTGGACATCACGTGTGTGCAAAATCTGTGTCTAAGAGTGTAGTACCTCT
Source organism: Ictalurus punctatus (assembly GCF_001660625.3). Lineage (NCBI taxonomy): Eukaryota > Metazoa > Chordata > Actinopteri > Siluriformes > Ictaluridae > Ictalurus > Ictalurus punctatus. The sequence goes on from NC_030417.2 coordinate 33,651,780, forward strand.
TCTTATTACACGTGCTAGGGATGTGTGTGTGTGTGTGAGAGAGAGAGAGAGAGAGAGAGCCCAGGAGAGATTTGTAGAGTGCTCTAGTTTACATTTACACTGTTTCACATCAGTATTTGAATAAAACATGACCGTGTCTTGTTCTTCAACCCACTCTCTCGTAACCTTTTGTCGTTTCATATCAACCGCATTGTCCTGAACACACTTGCAATTTCAGCGGTAGTGTATATCATCGTATCCGCTTATATAAGTGCCTGTGGTGATAAAAAGACGCGTCGGATAAAGATATACTATATCTGACCTCGTGAGGACATTTTGGCCGGGCCCTGTGACGAAAACGCAGCTTTTATTTAATAAAAAGATGCACGAGGTTCCCTTTTCGTCCGTGATGTTAAAGTTAAAGTCGGATTTAAGGTTTAGACCAGAGTCGATCGGCGGCGTTCATAATCATTTCTGTGGAATGTCCTCACGAGGATAGTGCAGTGGTACAAGGGCGTGGGTGTGTGCGTGTGCGTGTGCATGCAAGTGTGCGTGCAAGTGTGTGTCAATGAACAGAGGAAAAAAAAAACGGATAGAGAAACAATTATTAATTATTTTGAGCAAGTCAAGGAGCACTTGAGTGACAGATTATTTCCGTGTGTGTGTGTGTGTGTGTGTGTGTAAATGAATATCAGGAATGAATAAATAGTAAAATGCGACACAGCACTATCATCTCTCAGTGATGTTGCCTTAATGTCCTTGGTGCTTGAATTCATGAGAAGAAACTCCTTTAAAAAATAAAATCCCTTCCACACTAACCTGTTTGAATCCTTTTCTTTTCACTGCCTCCGCTCGCTCCTGGCGTAGGTGTGTTTGTGTCACAGTGTTTGGCTACGTTCACATTCCTGTGCTCCGGGGCTCGGCTGACAGCTCATCATCCGTTCACGATCGGGTCAAGGTCCTGTTTTTACTCCTATTGAAGGTTTCTCAGCTGCCGACGGACGATGACGACGACGGCAGCGATGTGCACGCGCGCAGCACGACGCCCTGAATCTCTCAGCATCACAGGTTGTAGTTGCATCAGGACATTTTTAGTCAAGATCAGTGTCACATTTGTGGCAGTTTAACTTTGTAATGCGAAGGAGATTGCTCTCACGGTGGAATGAACATCTCAGAGTTTGAGCTCGACCTATCTGTCACGCGCACACGAGAGAAACCGCCGTCCGGAGATTTAGCGCAGCTGTGGTATGTCTGTGTAAATGCCACCGAACACATTTATTTATAAAGGTTATATAGATACACACGTCGCTCTGTGCGCGCACGTGCACTACCGGTCAAACGTTTGGGGTCACTTAGAAATTCCCTTGGATTCGAAAGAAAAGCACACTTTTTTCTTTTTGTCAATTAAAATGACATCCAAACATCAGAAATAGCATCCAGACATCGTTGATGTTGTGAGTGAGTAGTATAGCTAGAAACGGATGATTCTGAATGGTGTAAAAAGAGTTGTTTTCGGAAGCCATCACTCCCGTTTTAACAGCGCGTTCAGGTGCATCTCAAAAGAATTTGAGAATATCGTGGAAAAGTACATTTTTCTCCCGTACTTTAATTCAAAAAGTGGAACTTTGATATATTCTAGATTCCTTACACATCAAGTGAAATATTTCAAGCCTTTTTTTTTGTTTTGTTTTGTTTTAATCTCGAGGATTACGGCTTACAGCTCACGGAACTCAAAAATCCAGTATCTCAAAATATTCGAATAAAGAATTTATAATAGAGAAATGTCGACCTGAGAAGATCTCTAATCAGCGAATTAACTGAAAACACCTGCAAAGGTTTCCTGAGACTTTAATCTGTCAGTCTGGTTCAGTACACACAAGCGCAATCACGGGGAAGATGAAGGTAAATGTTGAATTTCATTTGGAAATCAAGGTCCCAGAGTCTGGAGAGTTACAGAATCCAAGTTGCTTGAAGTCCAGTGTGAAGTTTCCACGGTCAGTGATGATTTGGGTTGCCATGTCATCCGCTGGTGTCGGTCCACTGTGTTTTCTCAAGTCGAGAGTCGATGCAGCGTCTACCAGGAGATTTTAGAGAACTTCATGCTTCCATCTGATGACGAGCTTTATGAAGATACTGATTTCCTTTTCCAGCAGGACTCGGTACCTGCCCACAGCGCCAAAACTACTAGTAGCTGGTTTTCTGACCGTGGTGTTACTGTGCTCGATCGTCCAGCCGACTCGCCTGACCCGAACCCCATAGAGAATCTACGAGAGACACCAGACCCAACAATACAGACGAGCTGAAGGCTATCAAAGCGACCTGGGCTTCCAGAACACCTCAGCAGTGCCACAGGCTGATCGCCTCCATGCCACGCCGCACTGACGCAGTAATTCCTGCAGAAGGATTAAAACTCCGACCGAGTATCAGCGCATAAATCAACATACTTTTCAGAAGGTCGACATTTCTGTATTATAAATTCTTTGTTCTAATATTCTGAGACACTGGATGTTTGATTTCCGTGAGCCGTAATCATCGAGATTAAAACATAAAAAGGCTTGAAATATTTCACTTTGTGTGATGAACCTAGAACACATGAACGTGTTCCACTTTTTGAATTAAATTACGGGCGATATTCGAATTTTTTGAGATGCGTCTGCAGTGATGGATAACCCAGGTCTGTCCTGTTAATTGATCATTAGAGAACATAGTTAATTACGTTAATGATGAAAACCACCTCCGGGGTTGGGGGTTCGATTCCCGCCTCCGCCCTGTGTGCACGGAGTTTGCATGTTCACGCCTCTGGGGGTTTCCTCTGTGTACGCCGGTTTCCTCCCCTGAGTCCGAAGACCTGCGTTGTAGGCTGATTGGCATCTCTAAGTTGTGCGACTGTGTGTGTGTGACTGTGCCCTGTGATGGCTTGGCACACCATCAAAGTTTTCCCCAGCCTTATGCCCTGAGTTTTTGCTCCCCACAACCCTTTGTAGGATAAGCGGTACAGAAAATGGATGGATGGATGCAAACCATTGAGCTGATTAAATAAGCAATAACATGGCCTTCTTTAGGCTGGTTGAGTATCTGGAGCATCAGCATTTGTGGGTTTGATTATAGACTCAAAATGACCAGGAAAAAAAAAACAACTCTACTGAAACTCATCAGTGTTTCCTTGTTCCAAGAAAGGACGGCTATTCCATGCATCAGATCGGCAAGAAACTGAAGAGTTCATTCAAAGGTGTGTATTACTCTCTTCAAAGAACAGCACAAACTGGCTCTAACCAGGATAGAACGAGGGCAAGAGGACAAGTACTTCAGAGGCTCTAGTTAGAGAAACAGACATCTCACAGGTCCTCCAATGGCAGCTCCATCGAGTGGTACTCACAAAGTCGATAGTCGAGACGCGACTCCAGGATACTGGCCTTCTAGGCAGAATTGCAAAGCAAAAGCCATATCCGAGACCGGCCAATTAAAGACGTTGGACAAGCGTAAAAGTGTTGTGAGGTGTTTGGAACACAAAGCGGAACATCTGTGAGAACATGAGCGTCTGTATGAATGCAAGCTTTTCCGCTCTACTACTTTTTCCTTTTCAGATTGAACAAGCATGGCAGTGGAGTTAGCGTGAGAGAAGGAATAAAAGAGGAGGAGAACGATTCTAACAGGAGAGAGAGGTTTAACAGGACCCTCTGTGTTAAGCAAAGCTGACTCGATCCGGCAGGTGGAAAGTTTAATGCAAAACAAGGCAGGATTTTTACTGTGTAACTCTCTACTGACATTGCACGAGCATACTCAATCACACACACACACACACACACACACTGTAGGCTTTTATTTAAGGCTGCTTGTTGACACAGCAGGGTCAATTTACGGGGTGGAGAAAACTATGTGATGCACACACTTAATCCTCTGTATTTAAGAGGGTGTGTGTGTCTGTGTTTATGTGTTGCATGCAATCACAAGTGGTCGTATATGCAAGTGTTTCTTCTTCACAGCGAATCGTCACTTGCCATTAAACTGTGCACGCACGTTGTAACAAAATTCAGTTCGAGGTTTGAAAACCGGAATCTTCTCTTAAATGTTTCATTCTCATTAAAAGGACGGTTTTAGTGTCAAGTTTATCAAGTTTATGGCAATTAAGTGTGTATAAGGCTCTCACGCTTTTCTCACCGCTAACTAACTAGCCTAGCTTTTAGCCGCTAACTAACTAGCCTAGCTTGCTAGGTAGATTAGACGTGATATGTTTTATATCTCCGCGGTAGCTCTCTGTGGGTCTTTTTCCGAAACAGTTGCCATAAAGTTGGGAGCACAGAATTGTCCAGGACGTCTCTGTGCGCTGTAGATTTACAATTTCACGAGGCTCAAACATTCTGCGTGAACTCTAGAGACTGTTGCGTGTGACAGTCCCATGAGATCAGCAGTTTTTTGAAATACTCAAACCAGCCCTTCTGGGACTTCCAGTCTTCCCAATTTGTCCCCATTCGTATGTTTGATGTGGACATTAACTCAAGCTCCTGACCTGTATCTGCATGATTTTATGCATTGTGCTGCTGCCACACGATTGGCTGATTAATTCAATTCAATTCAATTTTATTTGTATAGCGCTTTTTACAATAGACATTGTCTCAAAGCAGCTTTACAGAAATATCAACACGGTATACAGATATTAAAGGTGCGAATTTATCCCAACTGAGCAAGCCACTGAGTGGCGACGGTGGCAAGGAAAAACTCCCTAAGATGTTTTAAGAGGAAGAAACCTTGAGAGGAACCCGACTCAGAAGGGAACCCGTCCTCATCTGGGTAACAACAGATAATGTGAAAAAGTTCATTATGGATTTATATGAAGTCTGTATGGCGTTAAGAGCAGCCGTAGTCCCAGCAGTCTGGAATTAGAGAAGATTTGAGCTCCATCCAGAGGCAGAAAGGATCTGGATCTCTAGTATCTCCATAAAATCGTGTGGGACTCGGCGAAAGGAGAGAGGGAGAAAAAAGATAATTATGACTGCGAAGTAGTAGAACAGAATCTAGTCAGGGTAGGCTTGAGTAAACAAATACGTTTTAAGCTTAGACTTAAACACTGAGACTGAGATTAGATAACTGCACGAATGTGCAGGTGTCCAGGTGTTGCTAATAAAATGGACGGTGAGTGCGGATGCACCAGTGAGCTCTGCTACTTCCTTCCAACCTTTATTTTTCTTTGTAGTGTCTCTATTCGCAGTAAATAAGAGGTTGTGTATATACTCACTAATGCTGTGAGTTGGAACTAAAAAAAAAATGTTCTCACACCCCACAGGACTGGTCCGAGGAACCTTTCCGAGCCAGCCGTTTGGATCTGTCGCTTCACAGCGTCATACCTAAGTAGCGGTGAACGTCCCAGAAATCGATGTTATTTCCAGCGACATTGCAGTGTTGGAATACTGGCAGAGAAATGCTTTCAGTACAACACGTCAGAAATGTTTTGATGTTTACTCACTAACAAGACTTAATTTTCCACCACTGCTTAGTGCTCCACATTTGCTTCTCTCACTTGGTAAATGGTCTGCACTTATATAGCGCTTTTATCTCATTCACCCATTCACACACTCACACACCAACGGTAGCAGAGCTGCCATGCAAGGCGCTAACTTGCCATCGGGAGCAACTTGGGGTTCAGTGTCTTGCCCAAGGACACTTCAGTACCTGGAGTCACGTGGGCCGGGAATCGAACCGCCAACCCGCTCTACCCACTGATCCACAGCCGCCCCATTTCTGACCCCATTGGTCAGGAGGTTAAAAATAAACCGCTTGCCGTCACTCACACTTTTCAGAAAAGTTTCATTTTGTAAGTTGAAACTCTGGAAGCTGCACTGTGACCAAAAGGATGTAGACCGGAGCTCTTTTTTTTAAAAAGAAACGAGTTTGGATTGGCCGACACGTTGCGTGGACATCCAGGCAGTGTGTGATCATTTTTGCACACACGCAGTTACAGTCAGCTGTAATGAAGTGTGCGCATAGACGTGTGCACACTGACATATCAGCTTTCAAGCATTGAGAACGAACATGCAGATTTACACATGGATCACAGATATTTTCGGTAAAGAATACTAACAATAAAAACCAAGAAACACCGTACACAATTAACCTTAACTTAAAAATACACTCAGCTGAAAATGTAGGATTACAGCGTGTACATGTATATGATGTACAGTGCCGTGCGGAAGGGTGGGCCAGCTGCTCCTAGAGGTTATGTCAAATATAATCATAAAATATCACATAAGCTTCATATAAAAAAACAATGATAAGATAAGTTGCTTATTAAGTGCAGAAGGCTTATAGCAGACAGGGAGTGTCCCTGTTAAACAGAGCTGAAAGTCTATATATATGTATATATATGTGTGTGTGTGTGTGTGATCTGGCAGGTGTAGTACAGTTATGAGCGACGGTGTAATCTGGAGGGATTAAGGCTAAAGAAAGTACAAATGTGATGGAAAATGTGTTCACTTCCACACTAAGCTCTCAGCATTAGTTTAACCTCGTTTACCCTCATGTACATCACAGAAAGACACACAGTCCCAGATCACAGAGACGGCTTGGCTTGTCCTTGTAGAGTGAATAAGATACCGAGAACATAGCTGAGAGAGAAACTGTTATGGTTTGGAGTCTAGGAGGTGCAGGACATGGCAAAAAAAAATATATTTCAGATATTTAGTTGTATGCAAAGTTTGCGCACCCCTGGTGAAATGACATATTTTGCTGATTTTTTTTTTTTTTTGAAGTGAAAAGAATTCAAACACAAGCTCTGCAGCAAAATATAAAAGGCAAGATTTTCTGCAAGTGTTAATGCACAGAAAAGTGCACACAAGTCTCCCGAACTTAGTTGACTCTTAACTTGCACCTTCATTGGGTTATTGGGACTCGTTATGCAGGTCAAAAATGGTCATTAGGTATCGTCAGCACGGTGGCTTAGTGGTTAGCACGTTCGCCTCACACCTCCAGGGTCGGGGGTTCGCCTCACACCGTGGCCCTGTGTGCGCGGAGTTTGCGTGTTCTAACTGTACTGCGGGGGTTTCCTCCGGGTACTCCGCTTTCCTCCCCCAGTCCAAAGGCTGATGGGCATGTCCAAAGTGTCCGTAGTGGATGAATGGGTGTGTGAGTGTGAATGTGATTGTGCCCTGCGATGGATTGGCACCCTGTCCAGGGTGTACCCCGCCTTGTGCCCCATGCTCCCTGGGATAGACTCCAGGTTCCCCGTGACCCTGAAAAGGATAAAGCGGTATAGAAGGTGGATGGATGGATGGAAGAACCACGAGCTCACCCCCATGAAGCATGAAGGTGTGGTTGGGACAGGAATGCACTGTTATACTGTGCTGTACATAAATGATCTGCATGGAAGAGTCATCAGAAGGAAACATCTAGATGAGCCATAGGACTGTGGACTGCTGAAGTACATATAGAGCATTTAAAATGACAAACAAATATTTTCATTTATACCACAGAAGGCCAGAAGGTGTTGATTGATTTTCTAGAACAGCAGGCAAATCACAGGTTTATATTAACACTCTTGTTGTTGTTGTTTAGTATGTTATCGGCTCTCTAGTAATAACTTAGACATGGATTTGTATGAAGGATGCCCCCATATAAACAGTTCATTTTTAAAAAAAGTGTAAGTGTTGATTGTGGGGAAGTTGTTCGGAAGGAGTCTCCAGTGTCAGCGGTCTGTAACAGTCGGAAGTTTCCACATACTGCAAGGCATTCAGGACAGAGGATTTCGCACTTATAATAAGACAATTAACGTCTTATTAACTTCAAGGTGTAGAGAAAGGAGAAGCCAGTGAGGGAATAATAAACTCTTAAAATTTAGAAAAAGTGCAAAAGCACTAGCGCTTGACGATACCTGCCATACTCAGACAAAATGAAACATGATGTTAATATCTCAGGATATCGATGGCATATTGTTTTGTTATATTGTCCAGCTGCATTGTCTAATCAATTTATTTCAATTATTACCTCTCTTAAAATGTGCAAAGTCAGTGTAAAATTGTGTAAGTTATATAGGGCTGCAACTAACGATTATTTTCGTAATCGATTAGTTGGCCGATTATTTTTTCGATTAATCGGGGGGGGGGGGGGCAAACTTTCAGGTTAGTAAAAAACGAATGCGTTCCATTTGAGACGACATTACCTTTCTAAAATTCATACACTAGAGCAGTGGTTCAACCTTTTGTGAGCTTTGGACCCCTAGAATATTCCGAACAATCCACGAGGACCCCCTTCACTCCACAACAATTATAGGCTTTATATTAAACAGTCATTTCTATATATGTTACTTTATTTTATTAATATTTAACATGAATAATATTAACATTGAAATTGAATCAAAACATTTCAAGATTTTTTTTTTTTTTTTTTTTTACATTTAATTGTTGGCGTGACATTTAATTTGACTCGCTGAATTACCCTTTGTTTATTTTATCCATCAGTGCGACACTTGAACTTGTCTACCACTCAGAGGCTTTTGCAAATTATCATTTCATTTGGAAATAAATTTAAAATAAATCCCATCAATGAACGATCGTCAGCTCAGCTAACGTGATATTTGTGAATAACCACATTGATTCATTTTAAAACATCTCATTTGAATATGTTTTGATCCATTTAACAAAAAAAAAAAATATATATATATATAATATTATTTCAACATTTTTTAAACTTACCTACGGACCCCCTGCAATTACACCACTGACCAGTAGTGGTCCGCGGACCCCTGGTTGAGAAACACCGCACAAGACGGTAGAGTACAAAGTGCATAGTGTAAGTGTATAGTACGTCATCTGGGACACAACTTCAGTATTTACTCTCCGAAGTGTGTTTTCAGAACGGAAGTAACGTAATGAGTAAACGTACCGCGCGCAGACCAACTAATCCATAATGAGATTCGTTGACAACGATTTTTATAGTCGATTATTATCGATTTTATCGATTAGTTGTTGCAGCTCTAACATTGTACACCCCATAGCAAAACCCATAGCAGGGAAGTTCTCTACTACAGCCCTGTTCTAGTTCACAGGAAAGGCACAGGATCCAAATCCTCACAAATCCCTTCACTTAATGGAATTCGTCTCTCTCTCTCTCTCTCTCTCTCTCTCTCTCTCTCTCTCTCTCTCTCTCTCTCTCTCTCTCTCTCTCTCACACACACACACACACATACATTACACACACTAAATAGGGAAAACAGAGGAATCCCAAACGTGTTGTGTGACTCTGGGAGCATGCAACGACCACGACCGCTGCGACCTTTCTATCGCCCAGCTCTGTTTGAAGTTTGAATCACTTTAACCAGAAAAGCTGACACAGCGAAACCCGATTCATCTCTCGCAAATTCTCATTAAGCAGGATGTAGAAATGAAACGTCTTTTTTTTTTCACCCCTTCTCAATACAGTACTGATATTAGAGCTCAGATTATTAGTTGATCCCAGTCCTGAAAAATGAATCAGGCATGCCTCTAAGCTCTGACTCGGATTCCCCGGCAAGAATCGGACCACGGACTCTGGAGGCGTGAGGCGAACATGCTATCCACTAAGCCACCGTGTGCCCGAATGACTATTGTCATGGTGCATGGTGTACGTATAGCTATGGCACTTGCAAGCTGACAAAAGTATTTGAATATTAATTTCATATATTTGAATTAAATACACATGACGTTAAATAAAACTATTGTGTTTTAGTGCGGTGTATTTAATAAATTGACATTTTCTCGTGAATATATTTTATTTTATTTTGAACATACTTGTCATATCACAGCAAACCGGCGACTACATTTCCCATCCTGCACTGCGGTCTACAAACATATCCGCCATGGACTGCAATTCCTAGAAACACTCACATTCATTCTAATCATGCACACCTGCATCCAATTCACAGCACTCGCATCCACAGTATACAGAGACTGTTGGAGAACTATGACCTTGTGAAGTATTGAGTGTTATCACCATGCCAAGCGTTTGTACCCTGTTCCTCGTTTTCTTTCATGGTCTTTGATCTTGTTTCTCCTTTTTATTTCACCCCATGAAATATTGGACTCGTGTGCTTTCTTCTACACACACATACGATGTATTTAAGCCTTTAACGGTGCGAGTTTCCCTCCCCGCTCGTCATTTTGTTCCGTTCGGATAACTAATTAACGCAAGAACGAGACGCTACGCGTTCAGCAGTTTTTCCTTTCAGCTCGATTCCTCCTGCTCCGCTCACACGGGTGGAATAATTGTTAAATGCCCGCGTAATGACGGACTTTCTGTGTTTTCTGCAGCGTTGTGTAATTGGTTAATGGAACACCACGGTGCAGATGTGACGGTGCGAGAGTTCAAGTGGCACTTCTGTTAGCCGACGAGGTGAGCCGTGTTACCCTGAGCTGTGTGTTTATGACCGGTATTCAGTAAAAGGTCATTACACTTCAGTCAGTCCGTCTCAGGAGTCATGTAGGATGTCGAAATGGCATTAAATAGTGACAGTGACGTACGTGTGTGCGTGTGTGTGTGTGCGTTCAGACTTTATTTTAATAGCATAAATTAAATGAACTTATGTTAATAACAGTAAGAGGTAATGGATAATTAATAAGGTGGAATAAAAACACTGGTTTTGTCCAAATATTAATGGGTCATGAATATAAATTGTCCACCCCAGTTAAACACGGTGGAAAATTCGCACATTTAATATTAATATTGGCTTAAATATGAATCTTTCTGTTATTGACTTATTACATAAGTTACTGTTAAGTGATTCCGCGTTGCGTTGTTTATACACTAATGAGGACGTGTGATGCCAGGCTATACACTTTGTTTCTAATTCTGTTGTGTTTCCTTCAAACATGCCCTGAAACGTGGACCGTAGTATTCCTCTTTTCATACAGAGGTGTATGGACACGTGCGTCTTCTGAGACACGTGAAACAGTCGACTGCAGCTTTTCAAGCCGCCCCACAGGATAACACACGTGGAGGAAAGTGCTATCTGCCCTCTTCCTCTACACCAGCTCACAGATGCACACAATTGGCTAGTGTTGCAGTGATTGACAGGGGAGACGGCGTATGCCATCCTTCACACCCAGTGGGCAGTTTTGCTCCTTTCGGAGCATCCCATGCTGTCTTGGGATTCGAGATCACAATCTCCTGACGATGGGGGAACACTTTTCGGGAACCCCTGACTGTAGGCTTTGACCGTGTGTGTGTGAATGTTGCGCGGGACGTTAATATGTCAGATGACTTATTAGCATCCGGACCACTATTCTGCTTGCTAATGGGTTTCTTTTGTAATTATCCTAATGATTGTCGAGCATAGTTAGAACATTTGAATATAACTTTCAGCAGGGATTTGTTGCCTGGTGCGTCGGCAGAGAACGTCGTTTCGACTCGGACGATTGCCGGGGAGCGTGTCGTCTACACCCGTCGCCAAATAGGCCACGCCAGACTCACTCGCGAGTTCCTGTTAACGGGTGATCCTCCTTCATGCGCCTTATGCTACAGGGCAATATCTCTGAGGCTTAATAGACTGTGACGGTTTCAACTCCTCTAGGACTTTTTTTTTTCTTTCTCGTCACTCTTTTGATTCATATAAAAAGATTTTTAATGAATTGAGGCCAGATTTAGTTTTAGCTTCTTCTTTTTTTTAATCGATAAGATAAACTTTTGCAAACTCTTCATATTTTTTTTGCCTTGATTGATGTTCAGTAAAACATGATGTTCGGTAAAAGCATCATTTGGTGCTTATGGTGAAAATACAAATGCTGGCTTCGTTCTGCTGCTTTTTCTTCTGCTTCCGTCTGACACTTTTACCAAAAAATAAATAAATAAAAAATGCAATCGCTTGTAAAAACACTGGCGTGTGCACGTTCTCGTCTCGTATAATTCTATTCTATAATTCTATAATTCTAGTCGCTACGTTATTTAGAAAACGGTTTCATAACATTATCTTCACAAAGTGTTTGCGCGTGATCGTTAATGCCGATCGGACGTAGCTTTCATAGCTTTCTATGAGTCATGTTTGATCATTTTAACGGGGGCGGCCGTGGCTCAGGTGGTAGAGCGGGTTGTCCAATAATCATAGGGTTGGCGGTTCAATTCATGACTCCACATGACTCCACATGACTCCACATGACTCCACATGACTCCACATGACTCCACATGACTCCACATGACTCCACATGACTCCACATGACTCCACATGACTCCACATGACTCCACATGACTCCACATGACTCCACATGACTCCACATGACTCCACATGACTCCACATGACTCCACATGACTCCACATGACTCCACATGACTCCACATGACTCCACATGACTCCACATGACTCCACATACCAAAGTGTCCTTGGATAAGACACTGAACCCCAAGTTGCTCCCGATGGCAGGTTAGCGCCTTGCATGGCAGCTCTGCAGCCATTGGTGTGTGAGTGCTTTTGGATGATGTATCTTTTGTAATGTTAAAATATGCAGAGCTGGACACTGAACCAACACGACCACAGAGAGCCGTTTGTTACAGACTGAGCTGGCAAAGCTATCAAACATTTAGCAGCTGTCTAAATTTCCTCTCGTCCCGACCGATTTGAGACGCGCTCAGAAACGTGCAGATCCTGAGTAAACAAATCCAACCTCGCTCGTCGTGCCAGCGGCTTTCCGCAAACAGATTAGAGCGGAAACATCCGCTGAGTCATTCCGCGCTCAGCTCTCCAGTTTATGGTCAAGTCTAAAACCTGCATTCAAAAAAAAATTTCTCACTCCACGGACAGATCGCTCACACGCTTCACGACGTAAACGTTTGTTTTTTTTTTCTTTCTTCAAATTGATTTATTTATTTATTTTAAACGATTTTGGCCGAGGAACATCGACGGCGCGTTTATTTCCTGCCAAAAATCAAGAGCACAATAGTCGAATCGCCGAGCAGGGGTCCCTCTGCCCTCGTACAGAAATACACACGCAGATCCGTCCTGCTTCGGCACGCGTTCGCTTCTCGGGTGTATTTTCGAGAACGAAACGACGCGAGAGCGGCCGGTCTCCCGCTTTGTAGATTATAGACTGCAGTGATAACGACGCGCTCGAACCGTTGAACGTAAAAACGAATCCCGATTGGGATTTCAAATCTACGTGTACGATCTTTTAGTATGGTCTGTTTTTCTGGTTACTAACCCGATCACGTTCCAAATCCGAAGGAAGAATACGTTTCAGTTATCAGAAGTGGAGAAATGGAGGCGAGGGCTGTTTTAACATCGCAGCTTTTATCTGAAAAATACATAACTCCCTTTTGGTTAGTGATAGCGATGTGCTGATTCCGATCTTTCACGTTGAATGCGCTATAGATATAACAGTATCTGCTTTAAGTATCAGCTGATATCGATACTGATGGTGCGGGTACTGATCTGCGTTCCTGGCAACGTGAATTAGATGAGAAAATTGGAAGAAATACAGATTTCGTGTTTCGCCCGTGTTGGCCTCGTGATTAATACTCAGAATCAGATCAGTGCTTTCCTACGATTTCAGTTAAAAACCGTTCTAAAGGTGAAGTCAAAGTTAACTTCATTATCATTAAGCGTATTACGCGTACAAACGAATCGGGATGAACTATCGCAGGTTATTTCCTGGTAGTGATATAAATGACGGTATGAAGAGAAAAAAAACCCACAAACATCCATCGAAAAAAAGGTCAACTTCATCCTGACTATCGTCAAGTAATAAACTATGCCAGTTCCGTAGGCTAACAAAATAGAGTCTGGATTTTATTCACAGATTAAAATTACAGTGAAAATGCAATCGGCAATACCCGGGAAAAACAAACGGAAGTCTTGGAATGTTTAAATAAGGCAAACTAGAGATGCGCCGATGTATCGGGCGATAATAGTTTAAAGACATCCGATGATCAGGGCGGATTATATCCTGTCAATCAAAAGAGGGCGGGAAAACACGTGGATTCCGTGCCGTGTGTAAAGATGATGTCTCTTGTGTGGAACGACGACAAAACTGCAGTTTGTAAACTCTGTAATCTCTGCACTGATCAAATTTTACACCGGACGCTGCAGCAGTGAAGCGGAGTTTCACTGAATTAAAGCACCAGTACACCGTTGAAAGATTAAAATGAAGATGAGTTGATAAAAAAAGTATACATATAGCACAGAGAAATATATTTGTAGAGTAGTATATTTCATATCCAGTTAATGTTAATATATAAAAGCTGATATGATATATTAGCAGTTTGATGTCAGTGATGCAGTAGAAATGCTTGTGTTTGTGGAGAGTGAATGTGAGACTAACAGGAGGATTTTTACAGTTCAGTCAATGTTAATCTGAATTAATAACATTCAATACGTTAATGATCTTACTTTAATCTTCAGAATTGAGTTCATGTGTTCATGTTAATTAGAGTAATGTGTGTTCTGTTTATGAGACCAGTTACTGTGAAACAAGAGAATGGAGAGAATAAAGTTTTTATTTGCATTTCTTTCAGAATTGTGGAATTAATTATTATTCATTTATAAGAAGGTATAAAAGGCAGATCAATATCGGTTATCGGTATCGGCCGATATCGCTCTGAATAATCGGTTATCGTATCGGCCGATATCGCTCTGAATAATCGGTTATCGTATCGGCCGATATCGCTCTGAATAATCGGTTATCGTATCGGCCGATATCGCTCTGAATAATCGGTTATCGTATCGGTCGATATCGCTCTGAATAATCGGTTATCGTATCGGCCGATATCGCTCTGAATAATCGGTTATCGTATCGGCCGATATCGCTCTGAATAATCGGTTATCGTATCGGCCGATATCGCTCTGAATAATCGGTTATCGTATCGGCCGATATCGCTCTGAATAATCGGTTATCGCATCGGCCGATATCGCTCTGAATAATCGGTTATCGTATCGGCCGATATCGCTCTGAATAATCGGTTATCGTATCGGTCGATATCGCTCTGAATAATCGGTTATCGTATCGGCCGATATCGCTCTGAATAATCGGTTATCGCATCGGCCGATATCGCTCTGAATAATCGGTTATCGTATCGGCCGATATCGCTCTGAATAATCGGTTATCGTATCGGCCGATATCGCTCTGAATAATCGGTTATCGTATCGGCCGATATCGCTCTGAATAATCGGTTATCGTATCGGCCGATATCGCTCTGAATAATCGGTTATCGTATCGGCCGATATCGCTCTGAATAATCGGTTATCGTATCGGCCGATATCGCTCTGAATAATCGGTTATCGTATCGGTCGATATCGCTCTGAATAATCGGTTATCGTATCGGCCGATATCGCTCTGAATAATCGGTTATCGTATCGGCCGATATCGCTCTGAATAATCGGTTATCGTATCGGCCGATAGGTAGAAACTTATTTGGGAACACAAGGGCTGTTATAAAGTAGCTGAGATGTTTTAAGGAGCAGAACATGGCTGGATGGTGAAAGTGTGGATGGCTTCTGGCTCTAAGGAGTAAGCCTTGAACATTCAGAGTCAGATTGTAATGTATAGAACATTGTCAAAATGATCGACACTTTTAAATGTTAAAAGTTTAAATGTGTTAAATGTGTTTGTTACATGTTACAGGGTTGCCAAATCCTCATGACAAAAGCATCCCATTGGACAAGGAGTGTTAGAACATGTAGTTTATCTGAATAGAGGTTGAGGTGATGCTCTAATATTATTATTATTATTATTATTATTATTATTATTATTATTATTATTATTATTGTAAAAGTAGGCAAAATTCCCCAGTGTTTAGTACAACTTATGGAATATTACAGCATGGGGCGGCTGTGGATCAGGTGGTTGAGCGGGTTGTCCACTAATCGTAGGGTTGGGGGTTCGATTCCCGGCCCACGTGACTCCACATACCGAAGTGTCCTCGGGCAAGACACTGAACCCCAAGTTGCTCCCGATGGCAAGTTAGCGCCTTGCATGGCAGCTCTGCTACCGTTGGTGTGTGAGTGAATGATACACAGCGTAAAGCACTTTGGAACCGCTAAGGTTAAAAAAGCACTATATGAGTGCAGACCATTTCTCCGACCTTTTTGTGTCTAACTCTCTCACTTTAGGCTGTTTCGTACAGGCTACGGTTTCTTTTGACACAGAAGTGTTGCAGATCATTCAGTAAGGACTCACTTTACTTTACTCACGTCGACACACTTAACACAGCTTGTCTGACACCTGTGGGAGGTCCGTAAGACTAAACGGAACAGCATCAACATGTCCATGTGTAAAAAGTATATACCAGGCCCTCAGTGCTCCAGTCTAAGTGTGATTAGGTCTTAATTCTTAACAGCACTAAACATCTCGGCTCCACAGATTCATCGCCTTCCTTGCCATTCGTTGTGTCTGTGTGTGTGTGTGTGTGTGTGTGCGTGCACACGTTCCTGTGCTCTACATAGGACGCTTTCAGCAGTATACCGCTGTTCAGATTGATGGATGCTCACGGGGTGAGAGTGGGCGCAGGGGGAGAGAGGCGGGTTTGAAGCAGGACGCAGTAGGCATGTTCACCCTGAGGAATCTCTGTCCCGCCCTGACCTCGGGCAAACACACACACACACACACACACACACACAGCCCAGCCGAAGAAGAACGCAGGTCTTTCTGTTTGCTGGTGCTGGTTAGTAACAGTGGTTGAGGTAAAGCCATGAGTCCTGAGCACTCTAGGTCTTATCATGAGGTACTTCGTTTAGATTTCCTCCCATAAGCATTCGTATTGGTTTCTACTGTAAAAGTGACACTGTTGAAAAGTTTGCC
The DNA here is from genome assembly GCF_001660625.3 of Ictalurus punctatus. Taxonomy (NCBI): domain Eukaryota; kingdom Metazoa; phylum Chordata; class Actinopteri; order Siluriformes; family Ictaluridae; genus Ictalurus; species Ictalurus punctatus. The sequence continues at coordinate 33,668,503 of NC_030417.2, forward strand.
TAAAGAAGGGATTGAGCATGGACTACTTAAATCCGAGACCCACGAGAGGTGTACAAAAAAATGTTTCATGGTACATTTCTGATAGGTTTATTTAAATGTTGTCGGAAAGGGCCACACCCAGACCCATCAAGAGCCGCTACTGAGCACAGACGTGTGATTGTGTGCAGCGGTTTTTAACATATTTAACTTGTTTAGAGAGCGTGGGGCGTAGCAGAGACACAACGTGAAAGGAGGCTGTGTGTGTGTGTGTGTGTGTGTGTGTGTGTGTGTGTGTGAATAAATATATAAACATATAATAAATACATTTTTCCCTCCAGACGAACCAAAACAACATTCAAGTACAAGTGCTTACTTTCACACTGATCTTCTAATTGATTGCAGCATGGAGACACACACACACACACACACACACACACCACATACGCACGCACACACACACACACACACTCGAGCGCCCACGCATACACAAAGGACCACTGGCTGTTGTGAAGTCTGGCTCCACCTAGTGGTTATCAGAAGTACTGTGTATATATAGTGTCTGTGAATTTATCAAATGTAAACTAAAACTAATTTATTCACTGGTTCACTCTTTCTCACTCTCTTTCTCTCTGTCGTGTGTGTGTGTGTGTGTGTGTGTGTGTGTGTGTGTGTGTGTGTGTCACCGTGCACCTCAGGGATGAAGCATTTCTACAGCGCTGTCGAAGGACTCGAAGCTTTGACTGAAGAAACCAGACCCGATACCGTACCTTCGGACGAGGCCGATTTTACGAGGCACAAAGCCCCGCCCCTAAACACCCATCCGAAACAGGAGCGTAAACAGAGGTGGTACGCAGTCTGCGAAGTGTGTAACATCCAGCTGAACTCGGCCGCACAGGCGCAGATACACTACAACGGGAAAACCCACCAGAAGAGACTGAAACACATGAACAGCGGAAACAAAGGTAGGACGCACACGCGTTTGGGTTTGAGCGGCGAGCTATACACAGCATCGTAGGTTTTAATCGCGGTGTCGGTGCAGAACTCAAAGCATTTCCTACATGAGGAGTGTTCATTCGCTGCACAGCGTGAAGCACAGGTTTCACATTTCACCTCAGTTTAGGAGGAGGAGACCGCCGCCTCCTGTTCGTTCCTGATCAACACCTAGAAAACTAGTCTGTCCAGCTCATGTCTGAGAGAATGAAATACAGAGCACGATGGATCGGTTCATAAAATCGACTCTTCCATCATGCATCCCGAACCACATGGTATACTTGTTAGTTCATGTCGCTAGTCATGTTGTGTATGATTCCTCAGCGTCAATCACATAAAGTTACAATGAGTGAATTTAGAAGGGGCGGGGCATGGTGGTTTAGTGGGTAGCATGTTTGCTTCACACCTCCAGGGTTGTGGGTTCGAACCCCACCTCGACCTCGTGCGCGCGGAGCTCGCATGTTCTCGCCGTGCTTCCGGGGTTTCCTCCGGGTGCTCCGGTTTCCCCCTCCGGTCCGAAGACACGCCATTTCCAGATGATTTCCTGCGACGGATTGGCATCCCGTCCAGGGTGTCAGCCACCTGACAGTTTATTATTATTTTATTTAAATTCTTGATTCCTAATTTAAGAATTATTGTAAGATTTGAACCATTTATCACGCGTCAGTAAAGGTGGCTCTCATTTTTTTTCTGCATGCAAATATACCGTGTATCTGGGTCGTCTGCGTTTCTGCGGTATTCGTGTTCTTTTGCTGCTGTTCCACTGAGTCACTCAAAGCCGCTCGGTGCTGTCGAGGAACTAGTGGAGGTAGAGGTGGAGAGATATGCCTATTTGTATTTGACCTCCTACGCTAGTGCAAAAGCACTAGCACCAAAATATGTCTTCGTAGTTAGCGCGCCATTCCTAATATTGACATTAAAACAAAACAGGAAACTATATGACTGGATTTGTAAATCATCATGGGGTCGTGACCCCAGGATTGGGAAGAATCTCATTTCATTCAAAATTTTTTAGATGTCACGGTTGAAATTGACACCCCCCCCGCATATTCCATATACAATCAATATCGCATGCTTCAGCCATTTGTGTTGGGTGAAATCTCACTAGCGGCCTAGCGGTCATGCTAACACTAAATACAAACGGAAGAAATACACATACTGTAAAGCCCGAAAACATTAGAGACAGCATTTTAAGTGCATACAAGATGCAGATGCATACAGGGTATATTCCTGCCTGTCCACATGCATGCAAATGCCTGGGTTAGTTTATATTCTAACATACACACACACACACACACAGCAGTCAGACCCACTTCAGGTGCAAGCTATCATACGAATGGACCATAATTACATAGCAACGGAACATGTTCACCACGGAAACGCTTGGCATGGAGACGGAGACGCCCCCCTCAGAAACCAGACTACTGACTGGCTGTTAAAGAGGATGTGTTTCTCTCTGTCTGTCCCTCTCTCTCTCTCTGTGTGTGTGTGTGTGTGTGTGTGTGTGTGTGTGTGTGTCTCTCTCTCTCTCATATCCACCCAAGGACACAAAAGATCATTGATTAGCCCTTTTGGCTGCTGTAAGACATCATGATTGGAGTTAAATTAAAGTAGGCAGCCCTCCCCGTGAGTAAACAGCAGTGCGGCAAGCCTTAATACTATACCACACACACACACACACACACACACACACACACACACACACACACACAATGTCTTTGCTGTTTGCTTCTCCTTGTCTCTCTCCTTTGTGAGGCATCCAATTTTGTAGCACTTATTCAACTCTAGCTCAGACCTTTGCAGAGTAACACACACACACACACACACACACACACACACAGCTGCCCTAAAGAATAATTTCTGCCTGAAGCTAGGCATGCACTGGGTGATGGGTAAAACCGTAACAGATTTTGAAACCGGACGTCTCTCTCACACAGAATCTCGCCTCTTTTGGCTTAAAGACACAGAAAAAGTTTTGCTGTGACTCTAAAATCTTAAACACTGAAGGAGTCAGCATTCGCTTAAAATAAAGTGACGCTGGCCAGGAGACTCCTGCAATTCATCTCAGCCTTCCAGTCTGTTATGTTTTAGGGTTTTTTCGTTCTAGCGGTGGTTTGCTGTTGCTTGTTTTAATAATCAATTGAATCAACTTTTTTTTTTTTTTTTTTTTTTTTTATAAGTGTTTTTGGGAAGTGTTCTCGAGTGACACTGAATGGCTTAAGACTACATTCTTTCTTACATTCTTTTAGTGACACCATTTTAATAAACGTTATACCATTCTACTCATATCTTACATCAGGGTTAGGCGATATATCGATATCATATATATATACATATATATAATATTGTCATAAATGATTCTGCGATGCACTTTTCTGAGATATCGTTGGTATGGTGATGTTTGTTTGTTTGTCTGAAATTCTCCAGCTGTGATCCTTGGAGTTTTTTGGCCACTCGAACCATCCTCTTCACAGTGCGCTGAGACGATATAGACACACGTCCAATTCCAGGCTGATTCATAACATCTCCAGTTGACTGGAACTTCTTAATTATTGCCCTGATGGTGGAAATGGGCATTTTCAATGCTTGTGCTGTTTTCTTATAGACACGCCCCATTTTGTGAAGCTCAACAACCTTTTGCCGCACATCACAGCTATATTCCTTGGTCTAACCCG
>NC_030417.2:33677146-33684646 GCF_001660625.3 Ictalurus punctatus
CACACACACACACATGCACACACACACACACACACACACACACACACACACATACACACCGAGGTCTCCTTTTGTTCTGGGGCAGCATCTGTTTGGTCTGATAAAGGGATTAGAACATTTATTTTCCCCCCAAAACACCACGAGAGACACATCACACTGCAGACAACTCTGTGTGTGTGTGTGTGTGTGTGTGTGTGTGTGTGTGTGTGTGTGTGTGTGTGTGTGTGTGTGAGTGTGACATTGAGCCAGGTCACTGGGAGAGTAACATGCCTGGTTTACTTAACCTTTGTTGGAACTGATGTTGAATACATGCGAGGCTTCACATACACATTCATGCGCACTGAATGTATGTTCATTTTTTTGTCTTCTCGGGTGTAACTCATTTCTGACTATCATATTCTGTGTTGTTTATTAATCTCTAATGTAATCTGAACCGTTACTACAGTATAAAATGGTTCAAAAGAAAGCACAGATCCCTTTACATTTTAGCTCGATCAGATCTTCCAACAGGCTCTGTGTTTAGGTTACAAATTTCATATATGGCAGTCTAGACATGTCTGCAAATCCATATGTGGCGACGTAGTCGTGTCTATAAGTCCATACATGGAAGGGTGGATTTGTCTAGGAGTCTACTATGGCAATGTAGGTGTGTTTCAGTCCATATATGGCAATGTAGGCATGTGTCTGAGTCCATATAAGGTAATGTAGGTGTGTCTGGGTCCATATATGGCAACATAGGCATGTGTCTGAGTCCATATATGGCAATGTGGGTGTGTCCGAGTCCATATAAGGCAATGTAGGTGTGTCTGAGTCCATATAAGGCAATGTAGGTGTGTCTGAGTCCATATATGGCAACATAGGCATGTGTCTGAGTCCATATATGGCAATGTAGGTGTGTCTCAGTCCATATAATGCAACGCATGCATGTGTCTGAGTCCATATATGGCAATGTAGTGTGTCTATGAGTCCATATTTGGCAATGTAGGCATGTGTCTGAGTCCATGTATGGCAATGTAGGTGTTCAAAAGCCTGCATCTCTGATGGTATGGGGGTGCATTAGTGCCTGTGGAATGGACAGCTTGCACATCTGGAAAGGCAGCATCAATGCTGAAAGTTCTATAGGTTTTATAGTAACACGTGCTTCCATCCAGATTCCATCCCATCTTAACTTCTGAGAGACTCTGCCTCTCTAAGATACTCTTTTTATACCCAGTCATCTTACTGACCTGCTGCCAATTAACCTAATTATTTACAAAATGTTCCTCCAGCTGTTTCTTTTTAGCAACACTTACTTTTCCAGCCTTTTCTTGCCCCCATCCCAACTTTTTTCAGACTCGTTGCGGCCATGAAATTCAAAATGACCGTATTTTTTCCTTAAACCGGTACATTTCCTCAGTTTAAACATTTCATGTGTTTTCCGTGTTCCACTGTGAATAACGTACGGGTTCGTGAGATTTGCAAATCGTTGCATTCTGTTTTTATTCACATTTCACTCGGCGTCCCAACTTTTTTGGAATTGGGGTTGTGTCAGATCCCTGTTTGGTGACTAAGCTTCAGATTTCGATTGAGATTTAGTTGTCACTTAGCAATATCAGCTAATATCCATACTAATTTTACTAATTTAACAGAAAATGTAAAGATAGTAATGTGTGTGCGCGTGTGTGTGTGTGTGTGACCAAATCCAAATGCATGTGCACTACTGTAACCCAAATAATGAAAGTTGATTGGCAGGGCTCTTCATTTACCTCCATTTTCACCTGAAAAGGTTTCTACCAAGTCTCTGCCAAGGTCAAGATAAAGACCTAAATGCCTCTTTCTGCATCAGACTGCTGCTCTAATAGACTCCTAATGCTACTGCTGGAGCAAATCACCTACAGTGCACACCTGCCAATCACATGTCACCCACTCCACTGCGCTCTGGGATAGCGGGCGACGATGAGTCCTTATTATATACATGCTGAAATATTTATGAAGGAGCTGAATCATAAGCAGACTGACTTACCGGGAAGTTTTGTTTGTTTGGACGGAAAGTAATCACGGCCTCGAATGAGACTGCGTATAGAGACAGCTGCTCGTGGGAACTTGGAAATAGTTACTTAAGGCTGCTTTAACACTAGACACTCCGCTGGATCTGCTTTTTCAAAAATCGATCACGGCAAAAAATAAAGCCAAAAAACGAATATGGCGGACAAACTGAAGTCTCGAAGGAGATTTATTAACAATATTCAATTGCCAATATTCCAACATTGCACTGTGACTCCAAATCGGAAAACGAATGAAAATAACTACATTCTAACGCGTGGAGGATAAAAACTGACCCGATACGAGTTTGCCAAAAGCGTAGCATCCCAGAACATTATTAAATGTTAGCGTGAGCATTACACTGAACACACTTTCTAATAGTTACACTGATTTTAGGTTTACTACAGTATATGCTTTTGGGAAAATGTCTGTGTGTGTGTGTGTGTGTGTGTGTGTGTGTGTGTGAGAGAGAGAGAGATGCCGATACACAAGTGTATCAGGTGTAGCAGCATTGCTGATTTCAAGTGTGTTACATAAGCTATACATTTTTGTATTCGTCTTCGCTATTACATGTCTAGCAATATTTTATGATTTCTATGTAATGTAAGTAATAAAACATGGCAGGCTGTACATTATGTTTTTATGTTAAGGACCGTCACGGTCCTTCACAGTACGCCGCTATCCGTTCAACTGAAACGTGCGCTTTGATTTCATTCGTCGGCTAGTTTTGAAAATTTGTATATCCATCCATCTTCTACCGCTTACTCCTTTTCAGGGTCACGGGGGAACCTGGAGACTATCCCAGGCAGCATCGGGCACAAGGCGGGGTACATCCTGGACAGGGTGCCAGTCCATAATCACATACACACACCCATTCATACACTATGGACACTTTGGACACGCCAATCAGACTACCATGCATGTCTTTGGACTCGGGGAGGAAACCGGAGTACCCGGAGGAAACCCCCACAGCACGGGGAGAACACGCAAACTCCGCACACACACGGCCCCAGCGGGACTCGAACCCCAGACCCTGGAGGTGTGAGGCGAACGTGCGAACCACTAAACCACCGTGCAGCCAATCTAAAAATCTAAACAGCTTTAAAAAGAAAACAAACAACAACAAAAAAACGATCGCATGCGCCCGCTGTTGGTTCTGCAACACGCTTACCGAACCCTACAAAAACACCACATTGTGATTGCCACACTGGCTCTGGTCCAGTCCACAGATCGAGCTCGGCGTTAAGCACGGAGAGAAGCAGAAAAGACGAGCGTGTACTCTACACAACCCTCAGAGCAGCCCCCGAGGCGAAAATCCACTCTCAGTCACTTCATATCAGAGCAGACCGTCCAGACGTTAACGCTGATTGTTAAGCCTCCGTAGCGCAAACGTTTTGAGAGAATGCTGGGTGACGCGATTGGGATGGGGTGCGATCGGGTTCTCCAGCAGGAACGAGAGTTGGGTCTGTGACGCTGAGATGAAAGCTGAAGGTGCGATATATTAAGATTTAACACCGTGGAATTCCCGTTCTAAAACGTTTCTAGTAAAAACTGCAGAATTGGCAGACTTTTGAAACATGAAATTGGTAGGGGGGGCATGCATGGTTTGTTGTAGTATGTTGGCAGGAAGAGGACACAGCTGTCATTGCTAATGTGTCTGTATCCAAAGCTGCAGGCTGCATGAGTGCAAACACACACACACACACACACAGAGCCAGCATACCTAAAGTATAGTTCCTTCTATCAAAACACTTTCCCAAACAGTCTTGGCTGAGCGACCCTTGTTTCGCTTGATGAAGGAGAATCTCATATCTTAAGTTATGTAGCAATTTTCTCATTAAATATACATAAGAGCAAACAATCTGTCCTAAAACGGATGTTACATGTAAGTTGTTACATTTTTTCAAGATGCAGAAATTGTTTGTTTGTTTGTTTGTTTGTGAAACTGTGAAAACGGGTATATCGTCCCGAAAGAGTTCGAGTGCTTTTAGGCATGCGTTTCTGCGCTTGCTTTTTTTTTTTAGCAGAGAAGCTTGCGTGAGGTAAAGAACGGAAACGATTGGGGTGCAGTTCATTGCTTACAGTCCTCTGCGTAACCAAAAGCAACTTGCTGCTGCTTTCAGGACTTCCTGCAACTCTTTTCAAGTGACTGCTGATTTCTCTCTTACTTTCCTTATCATTAATCTGAGAGTCTGATTGGCGTGTCTAAAGTGTCCGTAGTGTATGAATGGGTGTGTGAGTGTGTATGTGATTGTGCCCTGCGATGGATTGGCACCCTGTCCAGGGTGTACCCCGCCTTGTGCCCGATGCTCCCTGGGATAGACTCCAGGTTCCCCGTGACCCTGAAAAGGAGTAAGCGGTATTGAAGATGGATGGATGGATGGACGGATAGTCTGAGAGTGCGTCGTGAAATCTTTCCACCTGTATCTCATTGAAGCAGTTGTATTAACAGGGATGTTTAATGTCTTTGCTGTGGCTCTGTAGCTTTTTCCATGCAAGTATTGCTTAATAATTTAATTCCTGAGAGCTGTTGGACGATCCATCACCTTCAGCACGGTTGCCAGTTGTTGTGTGAAATCTTCCCAACCAATGGCAACGTCTTTTATGATGACGCCAGGTGCAGTCTGGACGAGAACTTGGATTTTTTTGCCGGATTTATACCCGAACCCTGATTTATTTACACATACACCAATCAGCCTTAACTTTAAAACAACTGACAGGTGACGCGAATCGCATAGATTATCTCATTAAAATGGTACCCGTCAAGGGGAGGGATATATTCGGCTGCAGTTCTCGAAGTTGATGTGTTGGAAGCAGGAAAAATGGGCGAGCGTAAGGATCTGAGCGACTTTGACAAGGGCCAAATTGTGATGGCTAGACGACCGGGTCAGAGCATCTCCAAAACAGCAGGTCTTGTGGGGTGTTCCCGGTCTTCAGTGGTTAGTACCTACACGAGTGCATCAGAACCAGAGCATTGAGCAATGGGAGAAGATGGCCTGGTCTGATGAATCACGTTTTCTTTTACATCATGTGGACGGCAGGGTGCGTGTGCATCGCTTACCTGGGGAAGAGATGGCACCAGGATGTACTAGAGGAATAAGGCAAGCCGGTGGAGGCAGTGTGATGCTCTGTGCAGTGTCCTGCCGGGAAACCTTGGGTCCTGGCTTTCATGCGGATGTTATTTTGACACGTACCTAAACATTGACTACGTTTACATGGACAGCAGTAATCTAATTATTGACCTTATTCTGAATAAGACGTATAATATTGTGATTAAGGTGTTTACATGGGTCGCTTTTAGAATACTCCTTTCATGTTCCCGTGTTACATGTTACAGAACATAGATCGATTAACGGCACACGTCATTACGTCACCGCGCCACGCCGTCCGACGTCCCTCCAGAATTTCACGTATCGACATACAGTCGGTCTTCGTTATGGAACCGAATGCAGTTTTGGGTGTTTTTATTTTAAATTTAATAAACACTTCAAGTGCAGTTGATTATTTATCATGCTGTACATGCTAATAGACGACTGCTTGAAGCCGTGGGCTGCGTCCCAAACCGCGTACTTACCTTCTATATAGTAGCTGAGATACATGTATTTCTCCTACTATATAGTAGGTAAGTACGCGGTTTGGGACGCAGCCTCGCTCTCTTGTTTGCTGTGAAACGGTCGAGCGCTGCCGTGTGTGATCGTGTCCTGTCTCACAATGCGGTGAAAACACACACGATGTTAATAGTGTGATTAAGGAGTGTACGTGTCTGTAATACACGACAATAATGAGACTAAAACGGGAATACTCCACACATCTTAATTCCATTTGTGTTTACTCCGAGTATGACTTTACATTTACGTTTATTCGTTTAGCGGACGCTTTTATCCAAAGCCACTTACGAATGAGGGAATACCAGCAAAGCGATAGATCAAGCGGAGAACAATACAAGTAGTGCTGCTGTACGAGATCTTTAATCGAGTTCTAGAAAAGCAAAGTGCACAGAGTAGAGGTGGAAGAGCCAGAGTAAGGTTGTGTTTTTTTTTTGTGTTTTTTTATGGGTTAGTTTAGTAAGTGCTCACGGAAGAGGTGGGTCTTTAGCTGTTTTTTGAAGATGGTGAGAGATTCTGTGGACCGGATTGAGGTCGGAAGTTCATTCCACCACTGAGGGACGGTTAGTGTGAAGGTTCTGGAAAGGGACCTTGAGCCACGCTGAGTAAGCGCTACTAAGCATCGGTCGTTAACCGATCTCGGATTGCGTGAGGGAACGTAAGCCTTCAGGAGAGAGTTGAGGTAGGAGGGTGCTGTTCCAGACAAGGTCTTGTAGGTGAGCATCAAGGCGTTGAATTTGATTCGGGCGGCTACAGGAAGCCAGTGGAGGGAGATGAAGAGGGGTGTGATGTGGGTTCTTTTGTGCTGGTTGAAGACGAGGCGTGCTGCTGCATTCTGAATCATCTGAAGGGGTTTGATGGAGCTGGCTGGGAGATCCGAGAGTAGTGCGGTGCAGTAGTCCAGTTTTGATATGGCAAGAGCCTGGACTAGTATCTGTGTGGCCTGTTCGGTGAGGTAGGTGTCTTACCTGCCATTGACGTCTATGAGTATGCCCTCTTGTGCCATGAGATTAATGCACACAGTGGAGAAAGAACACAACACAACCCACTTCATGAAATGTTTCTTTAAAAAAAAACAACAACCTTGCAATAGGATTTTTCTACCCGAGAGAGGCAAACCTCCTAGATCTTACCTTCAGTTCAATTCAGTTCACTGAGCTTCACCGGTATGACTAGTGTAGCAGTTACACTCTTGTCAAAGGGCAGGGATTAGACAGATTTTTTTTAAATACAAATAGCAATACTAAAGAGAAGAAAATCCAGTAGTGTTGAAGGAAGAAATTATTTCCGTGCACAAAAAAAGAAAGAGTAGATGGTGTGGGTAAATAAATAAACAATAGTGTGGGTAAACAGATAAAAATGTAAAACATTGAGGTCTTTAATAAACGTATGACGTTGCCTTGATTTTCAGTACTGTTTAGCAATCTGAAAACGCTATAGCGCTAATGCTGTGGCATTATTTAAAAAAAAAAAAAAAAAAAACGAATAAAAAAATGATTTAATTAACATTTTCAAGCCATTTTGAACGGAATTTCAGTTTTTGTTGTTGTTGTTGCATCCTGTTCTCAACAGTTTGGTTAAAAACGGTGTACGGCGTTGCACGTGAGCATTCTGGGTTTGTTTTTAATTTTTAAAAAAAATTTTAAATAAATGCCTAACCTTCTGACTCTAAGTATTAAGAGTCATTCTGTTGCATGCGTTCACGGAGAACCAATCGAGAGATGTTTGTGATAATAACGTCTGCAGAGTTGAAAAAAGTGTAATTAATGTAGTCCTGAGGATTATCTCATTCAGCACATCTGTAGGAAGCACAATGGAGGAAGGGGACATGGAGAGTGGGGGAAAAACTGATGAAAGAATGAGAAAGAGAGAT
>NC_030417.2:33694646-33702146 GCF_001660625.3 Ictalurus punctatus
GCATTCAGACACCGGAGCCATTTTTCAGCCTGGACTCGTTACGGCAGTGACGCGCACTGCGGCCTGTAGACGTTTAGCTCAGAAGGGAACAGTATGGTGAATTAAATGCGAATTAAAGCTGTGATGAACTGATGTACATCCTACACACACGTTAGGATCTCATGACCTCGATTCCATGGCTTCATGCGGTTTAGTGCATGTGTATCAGTCAGAAGATGCGCTGGATCAAGTGCTGTTTTATTAGCTGCTGTGTAATATGGGTGGAAGTCATGCTTGTTTTTTCCACCCAATGCCGGACGTTTTCTCAGCCATACTGTAGATCACTGTATTGTTATTTTTCCTTTTTAAATTGTCTCTTGATTTTATGCTCTGCCATATTAAATACCACACGAAGAAAATACTCTCTTCTCTCATCCTCTCTTCTCTCGTCCTCTCTTCTCTCGTCCTCTCTTCTCCCGTCCATCATTCTCTCTTCTCTCATTCTCTCATCCTTCATTCTCTCTTCTCTCATTCTCTCTTCTCTCATCCTTCATTCTCTCTTCTCTCTTCCTCTCTTCTCTCTTCTCCCATCCTCTCTTCTCCCGTCCATCATTCTCTCTTCTCTCTTCCTCTCTTCTCTCTTCTCCCATCCTCTCTTCTCCCGTCCATCATTCTCTCTTCTCTCTTCCTCTCTTCTCTCTTCTCCCATCCTCTCTTCTCCCGTCCATCATTCTCTCTTCTCTCTTCCTCTCTTCTCTCTTCTCCCATTCTCTCTTCTCTCGTCCTCTCTTCTCTCATCCTTCATTCTCTCTTCTCTCGTCCTTCATTCTCTCTTCTCTCATCCTCTCTTCTCTCGTCCTCTCTTCTCTCGTCCTTCATTCTCTCATTCTCTCTTCTCTCTTCTCCCGTCCTCTCTTCTCTCATTCTCTCTTCTCTCATCCTTCATTCTCTCTTCTCTCATTCTCTCTTCTCTCGTCCTTCATTCTCTCTTCTCTCATTCTCTCTTCTCTCGTCCTCTCTTCTCTCGTCCTTCATTCTCTCTTCTCTCGTCCTCTCTTCTCTCATCCTTCATTCGCTCTTCTCTCTTCTCCCATTCTCTCTTCCATCATTCTCTCTTCTCTCATCCATCATTCTCTCTTCTCTCATTCTCTCTTCTCTCATCCTTCATTCTCTCTTCTTTCATTCTCTCTTCTCTCATCCTTCATTCTCTCCTCTCTCATTCTCTCTTCTCTCATCCTTCATTCTCTCTTCTTTCATTCTCTCTTCTCTCATCCTTCATTCTCTCCTCTCTCATTCTCTCTTCTCTCGTCCTCTCTTCTCTCATCCTTCATTCTCTCTTCTCTCTTCTCCCATTCTCTCTTCTCTCATCCTTCATTCTCTCATCCTTCATTCTCTCTTCTCTCATTCTCTCTTCTCCTATTCTCTCTTCTCTCATCCTTCATTCTCTCATTCTCTCTTCTCTCATACTTTTTCTCATTCTCTCATCTCTCATTCGCTTTTCTCTTGTTCTCTCTTTCCCTCTTCTCATGTTTCTTCTCTTCTCTTAATTTTTTATTTTTTCTTATGCTTGCATCTCTCTTCTCTCCTTTTCTCCCCTGTTCTCTCCTCCTCTCTCCTTTCCTCTCCTGTCCTCTCACTTTGCCTTACCATCCCGTCTTCTCTTCTAGCACCGTTTTAGAAGAACGAAAAACACACCCTGTGTCCCAATCGGCCTAAATACGCCATGTACAGAAACACGTGCTCATTTTGTGAAGAAAAAGTGCATACGTTTGAGTGTGTAGCAAAAGAGTCCGCGAGTGCAGGGCCATACTAACACGTCATGTAACGGAAGAGAACGCAGTTTCCGAGTTACGAACGCTTTCACCGTAAACAATCTCCTCGACGCGTTAAAGGCGAGCGTGTGTGTTTAAAAGCAGAGGTCTGAAAACCCCGTTTTCTACTCATAAAACATCTGGCAACCTTGAAGGTGTGAAGGACACGCAGGTGCCGAACCGCTCTCTGAATACCGAGAACTTTCCCCTGAATAAAGATTGACTTCGTTTTTAACTTCAATAGCGTGAACAGTACATAAGACTTTTTTTTTTATTATTATTCAAATTTAATCAGCAGGTTGATGACCAAACTGTTGGCGTTCTCGATGGTCCGGTATCTCCACTTTCATGGGAAACAAACAGCTCTGATCCTGCGTAGTGCACTCTGTAGGGCGCAGGCTGCCATTTCGGGATGACTCGATGCTAATGATTTGAGAGAAATGTGAACATATGTGAGCACCGAGTCTCAGCACAGAGCAATGATTTGATTTTGTGGCCGTGTTATTATATTTGAGAGACTCACACACACACACACACACACACACACACACACACACACACACACACATACACACCAACCACAAATAGAAAGCGACATCACAGGGCGAGATGGACGAGATGATTGGGGGTCATTTTTGGCGTTTGGAACAGACGGCTGGTTGGATAATAATCGCCCCTGTCAGGACGGCCAAATCACGGCACAGGGAGAGGAGAGGGGGAGGAGTCACGAGCTGCATGTTCTTTGTTATTCAAATGATTTCCTAATATACTGTGTGATGTTGGAGGCGGAGCTACGTGATCTTTCTAATGGATTAGAAAGAAAAGGCAGAAAAGATGGAGATCAGTCCTCTGGCTACAATCTTTCTTCTCTCATTCGCTCTTCTCCCAGCCTTTATTCTCTCTTCTCTCTTCTCCCAGCCTTTATTCTCTCTTCTCTCTTCTGCATTTCTTTCTTCTCTCATTCGCTCTTCTCCATTTCTTTCTTCTCTCATTCTCTCTTCTCCCATCCTTTATTCTCTCTTCTCTCTTCTGCATTTCTTTCTTCTCTCATCCTTTATTCTCTCTTCTCTCATTCCCTCTCCTCTTATTCTCTCTTCTCTCATCCTTTATTCTTTCTTCCCTCATTCCCTCTCCTCTTATTCTCTCTTCTCTCATCCTTTATTCTTTCTTCTCTCATTCTCTCTTCTCCATTTCTTTATTCTCTCTTTTCCCATTCATTCATCCTTTATTCTTTCTTCTCTCATTCTCTGTTCTCGCATCCTTTACTCTCTCATCCTCTCTTCTTTCATCCTTCATTCTCTCTTCTCCATTTCTTTATTCTCTCTTTTCCCATTCATTCATCCTTTATTCTTTCTTCTCTCATTCTCTGTTCTCGCATCCTTTACTCTCTCATCCTCTCTTCTTTCATCCTCTCTTCTCCCTTTCCCTCTTCTCCTGTTTCTTCTCTTCTCTAATTTTCTCTTGCATCTCTCGTCTCTGTTCTCTCCTCCTCTCTGCTTTTCTCCTCCGTTCTCTCACTTTGCCTTTTTCCGTTTCATCTTCTTCAAATCTCCTTTTTGCCTCATTTTTCCATCCGTTCTATCATGTTCTCTTCTCATCTTCTCGTCTTTAATTTTTCTCTTATTTTATTTTCTCTCACCTCTCATTTTCCCTCGCTTTCCTGTTGCTTCAGTTTTTCTTTCCTCACCATGTCTTACGTTCTCTGCTTTTCTCGTCCCCTCTCCTCCTCGCCACTCTCATCTCCTTTTCTCTACTTTACCTTTTTCTTCTCCTCCTTTATTTTCTCTCATTTTCTTTTCTCTTCTCTGCTCCCGTATTGTTTTTCTTCTCTTCTCTTCTCTTCCGGTCTCTTCTCATGTCTTCCGGTCTCTTCTCTTCTCTTCCGGTCTCTTCTCTTCTCTTCCGGTCTCTTCTCTTCTCTTCCGGTCTCTTCTCTTCTCTTCCGGTCTCTTCTCTTCTCTTCCGGTCTCTTCTCATCTCTTCCGGTCTCTTCTCTTCTCTTCCGGTCTCTTCTCTTCTCTTCCGGTCTCTTCTCATCTCTTCCGGTCTCTTCTCTTCTCGTCCGGTCTCTTCTCTTCTCTTCCGGTCTCTTCTCTTCTCGTCCGGTCTCTTCTCTTCTCTTCCGGTCTCTCCTCTTCTCGTCCGGTCTCTCCTCTTCTCTTCCGGTCTCTCCTCTTCTCTTCCGGTCTCTTCTCTTCTCTTCCGGTCTCTTCTCTTCTCTTCCGGTCTCTTCTCTTCTCTTCCGGTCTCTTATCTTCTCTTCCGGTCTCTTCTCTTCTCTTCCGGTCTCTTCTCATCTCTTCCGGTCTCTCCTCTTCTCGTCCGGTCTCTTCTCTTCTCTTCCGGTCTCTTCTCTTCTCTTCCGGTCTCTTCTCTTCTCTTCCGGTCTCTCCTCTTCTCGTCCGGTCTCTTCTCTTCTCGTCCGGTCTCTTCTCTTCTCTTCCGGTCTCTTCTCGTCCGGTCTCTTCTCTTCTCGTCCGGTCTCTTCTCTTCTCTTCCGGTCTCTTCTCATCTCTTCCGGTCTCTTCTCTTCTCTTCCGGTCTCTTCTCTTCTCTTCCGGTCTCTTCTCTTCTCTTCCGGTCTCTTCTCTTCTCGTCCGGTCTCTTCTCTTCTCGTCCGGTCTCTTCTCTTCTCTTCCGGTCTCTTCTCATCTCTTCCGGTCTCTTCTCTTCTCTTCCGGTCTCTTCTCTTCTCGTCCGGTCTCTTCTCATCTCTTCCGGTCTCTTCTCTTCTCTTCCGGTCTCTTCTCTTCTCTTCCGGTCTCTTCTCTTCTCTTCCGGTCTCTTCTCTTCTCTTCCGGTCTCTTTCTTCTCTTCCGGTCTCTCCTCTTCTCGTCCGTTCTCGCGGTGTCTTGGAGCTTGGATAAGGTTCACACACAGACGTTTACACTGAGAGCTGCACGTGTCTCCTGTGGGCCAGCCTGAAGTGTGACTCCTGTGTGGTCTGTAAGTGCCGAGTGTCAGAGTGTGTGAGTACCGGATCAGTTCTCTTGGCCGCGTTCCGTCTCTCACTGGCTGGAGCTCTGTTTTAAATCTGAAGCGAACCTTTAAGCCTCTCAGTTTGCCGACGGACCGATCGGACCTCCAGCAGGTCTGATAAGAGGAGTTCACTCTGCACTGCTGCTCAGGCTGGAGGTGCAGGAACGATGAGGGTTATGTTTAAGCAGCAGTAAGCAATCCTGACAGAGCGGTAATCTCAGTAATGCGGAATTACTCCTCCTACCACCAGTGTTTACGTTTACCCTCATTCAAATGCCACGATCTATGAACATGCATGAATGTGTATGTCCTCCTAATGTGAAAATATTGAGCACGTCTTTGTTTTATATATATATTTATATATATATATATGTATATATCTTGTATACACAGATCATTGGTGCTTGAGCTGTTATTGGCTGCTACATCGCACACCGTGTCACATGGTATTTTGAGTCATAAAAATCAACAGTGGTTGAGAATGTCAGGTCTGCAATCAGTGGAGATCATTCTGGAGTTCTAAGGTTTAGGGATTAAGATTTAGGGCTTAAGATTTGTTGATAGTTGTTTCAAATCGGGTATAATACACACACACACACACACACACACATACCTTCACACACAAACACACACTTATCAGCCCTAACATTAAAACCACTGAGAGGTGAAGCGCATAACATTGCTTATCTCGTTAAAATGGCACCCGTCAAGGGGCGGGCTATATTAGGTGGTAAATGAGTTCTCGAAGTCAGTGTGTTGGAAGTAGGAAAAATGGGCAAGTGTAAGGGCCAAATTGTGATGGCTAGACGACCGGGTCGGAGCATCTCCAAAACAGCAGGGCTTGTGGGGTGTTCCCGGTCTGCAGCGGTTAGCACCTACCGAAAGCGGTCCAAGGAAGGACGACAGCACACTTCCAGAGGTCTTGTGGAGTCCATGCCTCGACAGCTCAATAGGTCTTTTCTTTTCGTAATAATTACGAACCGACTGGAAGTAGCTGGAAGTAAGATTTTATACAAAATCTTTGTCAAATTCGAAGGATTCCATTGTTTATTCATCTTAAAATCTCATTCGATCTTAAATATCTCACATTCGTAATAACTCAAACGAAACGGAAAAAGTTCGTGTCTCCAGCAGCGTGTTCCCAAAGCGTGACGCGTGTCATGCGTGATAGAAATGGATCCTCCGGTACGATATTTTCTCGTCGTGTCGTCCGGCGCCAGTGTAAAGTTCGGCGTGTTTACGCCGTGTCATGCCGAAGTGCTGAAAAACCGAGTGTCGTCAGGGTTAGGAACGCTCCGTGCGCATCATCGCATGATCCTACTGTAATGGATTATACCACTAAATGATGGGACGGGGGGGGACGAGGAGGGATTATGTTCTCTGGAACGGCGAAACCGGCGAGAACTTGGGAAAGTCATTTTATTTAACACGAGCGTTCGGATCCCGCATCCGCCGTGCGTGTACGGAGTTTGCATGTTCCCCCCCGTGCTTCGGGGGTTTCCTCCAGGTACTCCGGTTTCCTCCAACGGTCCAAAGACACGTACTGTAGGCTGACTGGCATTTCCAAATTGTCCAGGGTGTCCCCCAAGCTTGTGCCCCGAGTTCCCCGGGACAGATTTAAATCCGAACACACTAATATCTCCCGATGAATGTAAGAATGTGCCGAAGGAGACGTGTCATTTTTTTTTTTCGGGAAAATGTTTCGGTGTTTAAATACGTGTTGAGTTTGCATGGCCTCTCTTATAAAAGGGACCGTTCGGTTTCAATGGGACTTCCTGGTCGAATAAAGGTCAATAAAAATACAATAATAGGCTCCGCGCAGCCCTGTGTAGGATACGTGGTATAGAAAATGGATGGATGGATGGATATTTCCCCTCTCTCTCTCTCTCTCTCTGTCTCTCTCTCTCTAGCCGGAGTAGAGCTGGAGAATTCCCGACTTTGCTTCAGTCACGTCTATGACTAAGAGAAGAGTGAATTTAGAAGGCCACGCTGTGCTTCAGTGTCAGAGCGTGTATAGCTGATGCATTATGCATTGCTTACTCACATACACCTCACCAGGCCAGCAATGGGCACTGGAGGGTGGAACACACACACACACACACTCACACACACGCACACACACATGCACACGCACACATGCACACACAAGCAAGCCAGCAGTCAGGGTGATGCATGAGTTTCACCTTCAGGCGGTAGATGTAGGCAGACAGAGCGAATCAGAGACAATAGAACTCTAGCTCATGATGGAGGGAGCTGTCTCTGTCTCCACACACACACACACACACACACACACACACACACACAAACTCTCTCTCTCCCTCACCTCTTTTACTCTTTTAGCTCAGCTGGATCTCAGAAGAAATGCATTCAACTCAGGGTTAAATGGAATGACTTCAGTGGTCACAGAGATATTATAACATCTCCTCTCTCTCTCTCTCTCTCTCTCACACACACACACACACATTTCTGTATGCGTTACATTTCCGACGTTGTGAATTCATACTGTCTAGCCGTGTAACGATATACACGTTTGATTAAGCTATTCATTCTGCAAAGCTTCACTTATATTTCCCACACAGTAAATGTGCTGGCTCAGAAAGCTCAAATAAAATCGTTTTCTTTTCTTTCGCCCATGTCCTCCTGCAAATCTTTTAATACAGGTGGACTTCTTGTATTCTGGTCTGAGAATGCTTATCAAGCGTTTAAACCCCGCGGGGACGTACTACGAGAA
>NC_030417.2:33707146-33797146 GCF_001660625.3 Ictalurus punctatus
AAACACAGAGGTTCGAGGGGTTCCAGCGACGGAGACGCAGGTTTTAAGGTGCACACGTGCATATGTGAGGGTGAGCGTGTGAGTGTGTGACCTGTTTTCTGATGGCAGGTCAGGCTGAGCTCAGTCAGGCGTGAAATCAGGCTGCAGGAGGATGCTGTCATCGCCAGAGAGAGGCAGACAGGCACAGATGCATAGGTAGAGACAAAATAAGAGCGAAAGGCATAAAGGAGGAGACACCCTGTCTCAAATAGTTGAATATATTAAGTGGTGCGTTATTTTTCATCGAACAGCATATCCCGAAGTGTTTTATTCCTCTTACACCACGACGGTTTGGCCATTAACTCACTGTGCTTTTTTTATCCATTTTTAGCTACATTTCATTTTCTGGAACATCCACGAGCGTCTATGGAGCGTCACGTTGGTTATAGCAGCTAGCTGTAAACAGTCATTCCCTCACCAGCATCTTCTTCTTTTTTTTTTTTCCTTGACGGAAATATGACAAAAAATAACCCCACAGCTGGTCATGTGACATATCATGAGAAACCGTAAAGCGCAAACTGCAAACTCTTCTATATTAGAGAGTGACAGAACGCCTCCTGAGCATTACAAAGCGCCGACACTGGAGGCTCCTTCAATAAAAAAAATTTTTTATGTCCGAATTTTCAGTAGGCGGGAAATTCCCGGATGGCGTACTGCGTACTGAGTCAAGAATTCCCATAATGCCACGGGACTGGTGAGAACGAGCTCGGAAAAAAAAAATGGCGGAAGACAGTGCGTCGGCTCTTTTTAAGGACGAAACCTTGGTTAAACAGGACTTGTTTTAACAACACGCGAATAAATTGTTAACTCGTTGAAGGTGTAAATCAGGAGACAGCTGTCACAGCGTTCCAAACCTGTTTTGTGATCTCCGTCATGCCTTAGCCGGCCAAGCTAACGGCAGCCAAGTTACCTCAGCCTGTTAACCCCGCCCACTTTACATTACTAATTCAGTTCACTTTCCTGATGTGCATTTGGCCGTTCGTGCGGTTGTTAATCTGGTGGTCCCTTTAAGATCTTTAAGTCTTTATGATGACGTCGAAGGTCACATGACAATGCCAACACGGCGGATGTACACACATACCGATTAGTACGTACTGTTAAAAAAAAAAAAAAGGGCCGTGCAGTAGGTACAGCATCGAACGCACTACGTACCGTCACTGTACGCGATTCAGGACGCAGCCTAAATGTACTTCACCTCCTATATATTTGAGGAAGGATCATGCTAAATAAAAGCCTCGAGAGCTACGTCAGTACAATTTTTCATTTAGTTGCATTACTCTTTTACCGCATTACATTTGTTTCTATTGCTCAGCGTTAACACATTACACAGGAGTGTACACTTAAAATGATCTAGAACAGTACGCGTGTCATTTCCTGCACGTGAACAAACACCGGATCTTAATAAAAGCGTCTTATTTCTTTAGTGGTTTATAAAAACGAAACTTCTTCCCAAGTCTAATACTTAATATTCGATATTCAGTGTGGAACAAAAATAAAATAAACCGTAAAAATCACGCCATACTGACAGAACGACACATTTAGTGACGTTACGGAGGGTTACTGTGTTGTTTGTAATTATTATGCTATTATTTTGCTAGTCTATACCTAGTTGTATAATTTTTTGGGGATCTGTATTACAGATACAGTATACAGTTGCTATTATTAGCGACAGACTCTACGTCCGGCCCAGCGCGAACCGGTTCGGTCCAGTTACATTGCAGTTAGCAAAATGCGAAACCTTTTTATTTTTCTTTTCAATTAAGACCACGTGAAATCTCTTATCATTCGGATGTTTGCGTTTATCATTTGTTTGAAATATGGTCATTCGAGTAGACAAATCATCAACCCTACTGAAAATTATTAGCCAGAAAACCAGTGTGTTCACACGGTGTAAATCAGATCCGTTTATATTATAATATCAGCTTGTAATAATGAATCATTCATGTGTGGCTCGGTATAAGGACCAAAAAAAAAAAAATCCACCATCGAAATGAAAGACTCCGGATTAAAGAATTAAAACCCCAGAGAAGGGAAGGAGAATCGCGTCCCCTTTTCCCATTGTTCATCCCTCCCTGCTGATAAAAATCCACACCTCATTTCAGCGCGCTCGTTTTATTTGTTAGATTAAATCTGAAGCAGGAGCCGGACAGATACGGCTTTTGTTTCCGAGGTGAGCGTCAGCGCGGCCCCGTGCTTTCAGGGGGCCGTTTCTGCCCCGAGCTAATTCCGTCGGCGTGTTCTTCGGCCCGTGACGCACGGGAAATCAGCCGAGCCTGAAATCAGTCCATCATTTCATTCCTCATTATGTTCTTCATGCGTCGTTACGCCTCATCAAAACTAGCAGACTCATCTTTTTTTTTTTTTTTTTTTTTTTTTACACCTGCCCTTTCTAAAGGGGGAGGGGGAGGGAAGCTGACCGGAGGAGCGTTTCCTTTTGAAAAGAAGACCGAGAGCCACGGCCTTTTTGTGGACAGGGAAAAATCCTCGTTCCTGAAGAGAATGAGAAGCGGAAAGAGCGTGCGCGGCACAGAAGGGAAAGACAAGTCGAGTCTTCTGCTAAACACTATCGGCATCCTCGTTTCCACACGACGACGAGCCTCTCGGGAATCTTTATGTTGCTTGTGTGCGGTTAACACACACTGACAGGGTAAGAAATCATCCTGTAGGCAAAATGCTGCCTTTAGCTAGAAACTCGGCTTGATGGCTGCAGTGCGTTCACACATGCAGCAAAGAAAAATGCGCTATGGAGGACAGTAGCTCGTCGATCTCTTTCCTCATTGCCGGATTTACGCTTTGATTTCGGACGTAAACCGAGTGCTGTTTGTCTACGGCACGCATCGAGGTGTGACGCGTATTATTTCCGTAGAACACCCGAGTGTTGTTCCACTTACACCACAGCGATTTGCCAAGCATGTTTCATTCATTAATGAAAGACACGTCACATTTATGAACAATTTGCAGTTAGGTTTAATGTCGTGGAACGTCCGAGAGACAAGTCCGTCATTCCGTTATTCTCATTCTTCTTCTTCTCTCGCGTCCTCTCGCTTGTCGTGTCACCAAGAAAGCAGAAAGCGTTCAATCTGCCGTCCTTTACAAAGCACCGACGACGGTTACAAAGCGCCGACACGCGAGACTCCTTCCATGAACGTTCACTAAACGTCCCCTAACACACCAACCGACCACAGCGACAGTCCGTACAACACAACGCATTCATCGTCGCGCTTCGATCACGTGGAGCGTCCGCCATACCAGTCTCTGCGTATAAGCCGTCAGTGTAGAAATAATAACGTATTAGAACGTTCATGTTACAACAGCCGGAAGTACAGTCCTAGCCGTGCTTTTGTAGAAAAGCAGTGCACGCTTTCTGTACAGTCGGGCTTGAAACGTCAACGTTTGTGCCCAAAGTATCGGACGTAACTTTTCGAGAAACAAATAAAGATATAAAACGAGAGAGAGAGAGAGAGAGAGGAGAAAAACATTCTGAAACTGAAAACTGTGAACTCATTGGAAAGCATTTAACATGCCATGGTCTTTAAATAAACAAGCGTGGTTTTCATTTACTCTCCGCACAGATCTCACGTGTGGGCGGGGCTTAACAACGATTTACTCTCATTGGCTAGTGAGATTTTAACGCATCGGGGTTTAATTCGTGTTGATTAAACACAGTCTATGCAAAAGTGTATGTATGTGTCCCTGATTTATTGAACTTGACAACCCCTGCAAAAAAAAAAAAAAGTTTTACTACCAGTTCTACCGAGATCTTATCCTTTCTTTCTTTTTTTTGTATGTTTGTCTTAATGAATTTGCAGTATAGATCATTTCCGCCCCGAAGCACAAAATACAGGTCAGTGTGAGCGCAAATAAATTCATTTTACACCCGCAGTGTGAATCACTACAGAGAGGAACGGAGACTGTTTGTGCAAATTAATACAACAAAAGAGCAGGTATTAATCCTGCAGCAGACAATTTCCCCATGTAAAGACTAAACAAGAACATTTTTTTATTTTTTTAAAAAATAAAAAATCTTGGACATCTTATGTGAAGTTGGTTTCTTATCAGATGTTTGCTCTCTGGTGCATTTAAACAGCTTACACTAAATTTACTTTACATTTATTCAGTTCCCCTGCTGTAATCATACCTCACGGTGAAAGCTTTTCTACCGTAGAGAAGGCAGGACAGTGCAGACGTGTCCAAGAGACGTACCGTTTCTTGGTATAAGCGGTCAGTTTAATGCCCCGGGACCAGCGAAGGGCTCGTGATTTTTTCAATAGACATACAAAAATCCCACTTTACTATCATTTGCTGAGAAGCGTTGCGATCGTGAAGCGTTCGTATCTATCCGGGGTGGAAAAAAAGCGGAGAGGAGAAACGCCGAAGAGGAGAAACAGACCCAAGACGCCGGTACGAACTAAGGAGTGAACGCTAATGAATCGGATCCAGTCTGTGTGTCTGCTTTCTCGCTTCCACTTGTTGGTGGAAGGAATCGCATCACCGTCTCGCCCGTCAATCACAGCCCCGCTAGCCAATCGTGGGGCGAGACACGTGTGAGAGCACGTGTGTGTGGAAGAGGGCAGATCGCTCTTTCCTCAGAGTGCGTCACGCTGCCCTGTGTTTGAAAAGCTGCCGTTCACACGAGACGTCACATCTCGGCGCGGGACGAAGCACGATGTACACCTTAAAACTGGGAAGCGCAATAGACACTGTGGGTGAGAGTTAGTGAGAGTGTGGGCGGGAGTTAGAAGAGCACATTTGGAAGAAAAAGACACAAAAAAAAATCAAATATAACGGAAAACGTTCATACGTGACATACTGGGGAGCTAGTATCTAGAGTATGAAGTAAGGCTAATTTGCTAAGCTATGACAAGAGTGGCCTGTTAGCTCATCCAAAATAATGATGCATACGTGTGTGTGTGTGTGTGTGTGTGTCGGAGGGTATAGGAGGCACTAGGACAGTCCAGATATGACATTTGAAACACAACAGTTCAATGTGAGAGACGGGACAGCGCAAACGTAACACTAAAGGTCATGCAAAAAAGACATTGTAGCAAGCAAGCTATAACCATTCTAACCTGCAGGGGGGGGTAAAGGTACAGATCGTTTACTAGCTTATCGTTTATGCATAATCGTACAGCAAGACATGATAATGCACATTCCAGTCCCGACTGTATTACGATAAATATAAATATATCGCACGGTCCAGTTGTTCGCCTCGCACCTCCCTAGTTAGGGGTTCAGATCCCGCCCCCGCCCTGTCTGCATGTTCTCCCTGTGCTTCAGGGGTTCCCTCTGGGTTCTTCAGTTTCCTCCCTCAATCCGGAGCGTGTGAATGTGTGTGCGTTGCGTTGGCGCCCCGTCCAGGGTGTCCCCTGCATCGTACCCCGAGCTCCCCCGCAAAAACCCTGTGTAAGGTAAGCGGTACAGAACATGGATGGATGGATGGATGGATCTATATCTTGTCTACGGTGTTTTATTTCACACACGTGTCTCACTTCTATTATCCGGGGAGTTTCCGGATTTTTGAGAACTCTTTATTGATATCGAGAACAATTAACACGTATAACAGCCTCACTGAGATTTCGTTCCCTCCCCCCGGTTTGCAGATGACCTCATTTACACAGTTCATCCGCAGCAGCCATTCAGCCCACTCGACTGTAAATCCTAGACTATCCGGAAATCACTGTAAAATAACCGTCACTGCGCCTGAAGGCAGCCTGGCCTTATTTGTGATATTTATCCTCGGGGTACGAACGGTTTTTGTTTTTGTTTTTGTTTATACCATGCATGTGACTGGATGTATTACAGAATGCCAATGAACATCATCAATATCAGACTCCAAGCTCCTCTCTCAAGCTGCCTCATTTCACTCGTTCTGTATTCTGTATTAATCTCTCTTTTTTTTTTTTCTTTCTGCGTACATCTTTCACATCCTATTTTCTTCTTGTCAGGTACACAAGCAAACACACACACACACACACGCTTCAGGAAGCAGCGTCCTGCCCGAGTCCGTGTTGCGATGAAAGAGAACGTGACAGCAGTGTGACAGAAAGAGCATGCTGGGTTACATGAATGGAGGAAACATGAGGAATCTCTCGCTCCACCGGATTTCAGCCCGGACACGTCGCATGTACAGGCTACACGGGCGCCTGTCGACGTTTTTTCAAATGCTGAATGTGGAGCTAGAGAATGTTTTTATCCAGGAATAGATAAGGAGGTGAAGAAGAGCAGTGTGAGGGGGGAAAAAAGCGACAGAAAGAGAAAGAGCTGGAGAAAGAGCGAGAGCAGCTGGAGTGTAGTGTGTGTGTGTGTGTGTGTGTGTAAGAGGGAAAATGCACGGAGGAAAGAAGGGGGCTCGAGGCTGCAGTCTCGGCTAATTACTACTCTGAAAATCATGATTATGCCTTTCAACTCGACTTGTCAGAAAAGAAAAGAAGGGGGGAGTTTGTGTGTGTGTGTGTGTGTGTGTGTGTGTGTGTGTGTGTGTGTGTGTGTGTGTGTGTGTGTTGGAAGGGTAAGGTCTTGTCAATTCTCTCTGTTTTTGTGCGTTCGAGCCAGACCTCACCAAATTCCCAGTGCACCACATGGCACCATTTGACTTCAATGTTTCACCTCATTTAATACATTATATTCTTTTGTGAGTGTGTGTGTGTGTGTGTGTGTGTGTGTGTGTGTGTGTGTGTTGTGGAGACGGTCCCTTACACCTGAGCTTCTGCATGATTCTGAAACAAAATCACTGTATGTATAGCATAAGCTTACTTCTATTTTGCCTAACACACACACACACACACACACACACACACACACACACACATTTGTAATTCTATCTTTATGGGGTATTTCCACGTACTTGTGTGTTACTGTAGAGAGAATAATGCTTTGCCTACACCTAACCTCAGTAACTCTGAAACCTCTTTTGTAACTTTTAGTTTTGTTTTTTCTTTTGTTTTTGTTTTTAAACAAAATCTTCATGAGGACCAGAGAAGATCAAAACTATCAATTAAGCCAATCGTTATGGGCGCATTTGGGGACCTCATAAAGAAATGAAAACATGACAAACACACACATTTGTCTTACTATCCTCGTGAGGACCTTGCGTTGATATAATTATTCATGCTGTGCTTCAACGAAATCTAATATTAATCAGTCATAAAAAAACAGTTTTCCTCTTGGGGACCTGACAAAATGTCCTCAGAGCGCCAGAACTGCCAGATATTCCTATCCTTGTGGGAACATTTCCTCCCCAGCAAGATAGAAACACACACACACACACACACACACACACACTGTTAGCAGAATTCAAGATGTTCAGTGTCGTTAAGTATAAAATGAGCTCACGTGCAATTATCCTCATCTGTGTTTCTTCTTTTTCTTCTCACGATTATGGTGTTTGTTTATTCTTATTATTTTGTCCTTGTTGTACGTGTTCTGTACAGGATGTGCAAATGATCATAATCAAGCTGTTGTGGCTAACCTGAGAACCCTTGATCAGGCACTCGTATCAAAGTTGCCTCCCAACTCTAATAAGGCAACTATATATTATATAGAGAATGATATAGATTTCTATAGATTTATATATATATATATATATATATATATATATATATATATATATATATATATATATATATATAAAACTCTATATAATTCTATATAGCCATGTGTGTGTGGAGTTTGCATGATCTCCCCGTGCTGTGAGGGTTTCCTCCGGGTACTCCGGTTTCCTCCCCCAGTCCAAAGAAATGCATGGTAGGCTGATTGGCGTGTCCAAAGTGTCCGTAGTGTATGAATGGGTGTGTGAGTGTGTATGTGATTGTGCCCTGCGATGGATTGGCACCCTGTCCAGGGTGTACCCCGCCTTGTGCCCGATGCTCCCTGGGATACACTCCAGGCTCCCTGCGACCCTGAAGAAGGACTAAGCGGTAGAAGATGGATGGATGGATATATATATATTTTTTCTACACATTGAATAGAGCTATATATTATATATAGATATATAGATATATAATAGAGAATTGTATAGCGTTTTATATATATATATATATAGAGAGAGAGAGAGAGAGAGAGAATTATATAGAGTTTTATATATATATATATATTTCTATTTTCTACACATTGAATATATATATATATATATATATATATATATATATATATATATATATATATATATATATATAAAACTGTATTCACTGTGTAGATATACATTGAGAGTTGAGCAATTAGATTTTTTTAATAATAAAATCCTAAACTTGGACGTGAAGATTTGCATTAGTGCCAGACTTTAAACCGCTGCACGTCGTAGTTTTCGGAACTATATAAAATGTCGGAATTTAACCGTGTGAAGGGTTTTCGCAGGCCGCTACACAAATGTATCCGTCTCTCGAAGTCTGGCAACCAAAATGCCTCGCGGTGCAACGATGTCAACAGACCACACATTCAGTGTCGTGTTGGTTGAACATAGAGATGATCTCGGAGTTTCAGAGATGCCTTTTCTGGACGTTTCAGTAATATTTTATTCGAATGAACGCCTGTGAGTAAGAATTGTATCCACAATCCCAAGTACAAGAAACGAAGTGGAAGTGTAAAATGTTTAGAGGTTTTTTTTGGGTTTTTTTTTGGCGATTGGCCACATTAACTCTGCTTGTGCGCAGTGAGTTATGCAGTCTGTTTCACTATATAGGTTTTAGTTTCTAGTCATAATGTGTGTGTTCACGCTTGTGTATCTGTGGGATTGTGTGCACCCGTGTGTGTGGGTGTGTGTGTGGGTGTGTGTGACTACAGTGATTGATCTGTGTGGTGGAGAGGTATGTAAGCCATGTGAAGTGCTTCTGGATCGGAGACTCAGTCGAGCGGAAAATGAAAAACCTCTGCATCCCGACTCCATTAAAAAATCCTGGTGCACACACACACACACACACACACACACGGATATATACACTAAAATCCTTTATACCCAGTGTCTATTACTCTTCAGCGAGTAAGTAGTGTGTGTGTGTGTGTCTTAATGCATGGCCAAGTGTACATTCACTAATGAAGAGTGAATGATCGGCCTCTAATAAGGTCCAGGCTCATTTGCCGGAAAATGGATTTATTTATACTCCTTGTAGTCGTAGGTGAAATCATCCTAACATCATCCTGTCGCCTTATCGAGCCTTCAGAGATCGGTGATTCCCTACAGGGAGATTGTGGATGACTTTTGAGGACTATTCAGCCAGGAATCGTCCATCCATCCATCTATCCATTTTCCATACCGCTTATCCTACACAGGGTCGCGGGGAGCCTGGAGCCTATCCAAGGGGACACCATATACAGGACACGCCAACCCATCGTAGGGCACAATCGCACACCTGTTTACACACTACAGACAATTTGGAAATGCCAATCAGCCTACAACACATGACTTTAGACTGGGTGAGGAAACCAGAGTACCCGGAGGAAACGCCCAAAGCATGGGGATAGCATCGAAACTCTGCCCAGAGGTAAACGCGTCAAGTAATACGCCAACCAGCGTATGTTTGGTGTCTGAAGTCATACTACCAGCTGCAAGGATAATGTACAGGTAGCTAACAAGTTAGGTTGCAGAAATTGTGCTAATCTGGCAAACCAGGTTTCCTCTCCGTCCAGTCTTGTAATAAAAGACACAATTCATCTTTAGCTCGAAAAAGTTTTTCTCTGTCGCATTGTCACAATGTCAACAGCGCACAGTTTTACACCTGAAACCCTTATAACCTATCAACTCCCAGAGTCTATAGGGGGCCGCCTGCGGTGGCCAGTCAAATTGCTATGGGAGCAAGTGACGCTCTAGGTCCACCGCCAACCCCAACAGACACAACGCTGATCTGATTGCATCTGCATTGCTGATGTTTAACTCTGAGCACAACTCTGAACCAGAACGAGCCTGTGGGCAGAAATGACTGATTGGTTAACCAGGGTGCCTTCAGTTAATGCGATTTATTTTGTGCCCCTTGAAGTTGCTGCATGTTTTGTTGTCGTTGTTTTTTCGCATTATTCTGGCATCGGCAGCATGAAATTCATCACCAACAGAGATTCCTCAGACCCGAGTTCCTTAAGCTCTTTATTAGATCACCCGCTGAGTTTCACTTTCCTGGATTTGTTTCGGATTTTGTCTCTTTGTTTTGCCGAGGCTCCAACAGCTCCGATCTCCACGTTCTCGTTGACCTCTGATTGGTTCGGTGGAGATAGAGGTCCTCTCTGATTGGTCTTCTGTTTGTTTCGGATTTGTTCACAGGTCCGGCGGCTCAGGGCAGCCCCCTGCTGGCTGCGTTACCCGTACAGACTCGGCCACTTCAGACGCCTCTGGAGCTCAAGAACTTTCTGCCCTTCAGACTCAACGGCTCCAATCCGCTCAGCCTCTTTCCCAACTTCAATACGGTGAGTCGAATATTTGACATAAAAAAAAAACGTGTATAAAATATTGCTGCCAATTTATTTTAAAATCCCTTTTGAAATTATTATGAAGGACTTATTATTAAATATTTTTTCACCCTGCGTAACCACCAGGTGTGGTGTGAATCACCTGGATATCTTTCAACAGAGTTACCAATAAATACAATAAATGTAATAAATACTGCTGTCATACATCCACCTTTCCCTTTCTTCTTCTCCTCATCTCATACACACGTCAGATCACGTGTACACCATATACAGCTACAGGGAACCTGTTCTCCAAAGCTATGGATAGCCTTCCCTCTTGTATTTTCATCTCTTCTGCCTCATTTTTTGTGCCCTTATTTCGTAGAACCTTATGGAACTCTGCAGCACTCATCATTGTCTATGAACCTGCACTGGTTTTTTAAGTGGTATTTACATCCAGTACTCCCCGCCAGTTAGTTTTTTCCTCTGAATTGTCTCTCCAAGTAACAGGCCTGTTAGCAGATATGTACTTCTGACATGGTTGAGTGGTTTCCCCTTGTTATACTACCTGTTGTCGCTGAGTCTGCAAAGGTAGCTTTATCCACATCTGTTGTCATCTAGCCAAGTAGAAGGCCTGTAGCTATGCGTTGCTACCGTAGTTGAGTGGTTTTCCCATGCGTAATTTTTGTCATTTTCAAAAATGGGGAAAATCACAGAGAACTCTCAAAATGTAATGTTTTGAATTATTATTATTATTATTATTATTATTATTATTATTATTTTTTTTTTTTTTTTTTTTTTTTTTTTTTTTTTTTTTTTTACCCACAGTCATGTTTTTTTGTTGCTGTTATCTTGGCTAGAATTTCCATCCTATGTAAAAAATAAATAAATAAATAAATAATTCACCCCAGCATACAGTAATTAGGCTTTATGGAGTATTATAGAACGTTATGGAAATGCCGCATGGAAAACAAAAAACCGCAATTGCAGGTACATCAGCCGTAGAAACTGGGAAATCGTTTGAAGTCTCAAGGGGAGCAGACTTCAAAGTCAAAGCAGTATACACTACCGGTCAGACGTTTAGACACACTCGTTCTTTATTTTTTATTTTCCCCACACATTTTATAATAATAATAAAGTCATCAAGACTCTAGAGTAACGCAAATTGAACTATGGGAATTATGTCGTGATAAAAAATTTTTTAAAAATCCAAAATAAAGCAAAATAATTTAATATTTTATCATCTTCAAAGGAGACACGCCTTTCGCGTCGAATTTCCTTTCGAGTTCGATTTCTTGAGGAATTTCCCCGAGATGCTTTTTAAACAGCATTAAAGGAGTTCGCACGTACGCTGGACACTTATCGAGTGCTATTCGGAATATTTCTCTCGTTTCTCGTTTAAAAATAGATTTTTGTTAGTTTTCTAATGAAAGAAACGAATATGTCGGCGCGATTATGTTTTCGTCTACGACACCGATTTCAAACATTTAATCACACACCTTCAGATCAAAAGCTTCTTAAGATCATGAGAAACATTTCAGTCGGGTGTCCACAAATTTTTGACCGGTAGTGTGTGCCGAACATGGACAAACAGCATCAGCATAGGGATAGATGATGGACTCTTTAGAGGAATAGCACTTATTTACCTTCAGTAAGCGCTTAGTCCTGGTCAAAGGGGATGGTGGATCCAGAGCGTATCCTGGGAGCATTGGCTGTGAAACAGGAACGTGCCCTGTGCAGACGCACATTTGCACTCTCGTTCACTCCTAGGAGCAAATCTAACACGGTCGGTATTTTTGAGTGGTGGGAAGAAACCGGAGAACCCAGAGGAAGCCCACAGAGAGACACACAGACAGTAACTCCAAGTCAGGATTGAACCAGGGCCGCACTTTTATTTTTTTTTTAAATGGATGTAATAAGTAAACTTACATTTAGGTGCTCAGTGAGTTCTCACAGCAGTTCTTTGATGTGTGTGTGTGTGTGTGTGTGTGTGTGTGTGTGTGTGTGTGTGTGTGATCACTGCACACACACAGTTTCTCAAATAATGCCGAGAGTCATGGTCCTTCTCCAGTCACACTGTGTGTGTGTGTGTGTGTGTGTGTCTTACACTGGAATGATAAATGCACCCGTCTTGGTTACAAAGTAGCTGTCAGAGACGTGCCTCTCTCCTCTGGAGTCGACTCCTCGCCTTCTCTTTCCATTTCCTCTCCTTTCTCTTGGGTCTCCTCGCTCCTCCCGTTTTCGCCTCCTCTGATTTCGAGACCTTGGAATTATACGTTTCTGTCTAACAATTCCGTGATTTTTAAGAAAGCAGGTCATAAACTCAACGTTTTTAATAACTATTGTTTATTACACTCTCAGCGCTTCGTACTGTTTCGTAAAGAATCTCTCTCTCTCTCTCTCTCTCTCTCTCTCTCACACACACACACACACACACACACACAGGGATGTCCAGTGCACACATATTTGAGTTCCTAAAACAAACAGTGGTCCAGGCGGTTTCCTGTTCCCATCGGTGGCTGCACAGCCAATGCTGGGCCGTGTGTGTGTGTGTGTGTGTGTGTGTGTATTCCCACAGCGGGTGTTACTAGGAGAAAGTGCTCGTCCCCCAGGTTTAAGATTACACTGTACGCATTTGTGCCACTTTGTGTGCTGAAAGCAAACAAGCCGAGGCCATGCCGGCGCTGGAGAAAGCCTGACACAGAAAGATGGGGAATACAGAAACACCAGGCTGAATACGTTCTTACATCACAGGCGCCATTTGTTTACACCAATCAGTAGTCGGAGTTGTTCTGGGCTTTGTTGTGTTTTTCCTGAGCTCTCTTCTACTCTGTGTCTCAGATGGACCCGGTCCAGAAGGCTGTTATTAACCACACCTTCGGGGTTCCTCAGAAGAAGAAGCAGGTGATCTCCTGCAACATCTGCCACCTTCGCTTCAACTCCACGGTCAGTACTCATGACTTGATTTGCGTGTGACAGATACACCCCTTATAGCTTCGATCGCTGGTTTCAGGAGCACGTCTTACTCCAGTGGACATTCCAGTCTTTCCCAAAGCTATTTTACTTCCATTACTACATTAGTGTATAGGAATGTTATAGTTCAGTGGAAATGATTCAAGGTGGAATAAAATGCTGTCTTAAAGCGACTCGCTCTCAGTACTCACTGACAAAGTTCCGGGTTTTTCTTTCATTTGAAAACATATTTAAACATTTCATTGAAAATGTTCTCGGGTTTTTACCTGATTAATTTCCCCTATCCTTTTATAATTTGTCTTATTTTTTATTCATGTATGTGACCCACTCTGAGATTTGCACCGACATCTACGTCGCTCTGTTTCATTTCGGTAAAAAGAATATTTCTCATGCTTTTATGACGTTGAATTGCGTGACGTTTGGTGTGAACGGACCTGTTCTTCGATTCAAAGCAAAGAAAACGGCTTACACAGAGATTACACATTTTCTGACATTTTATTTATTTATTTTTTTATGAGCCTGTCATCTCGTCTGTTTTTTTTTTAAATGTAAGGAATAACACACCGTTCAATTTTATAAACATATTCCACACCAGGACGGAGTGATACACCCCGAGAGTTACGGTCTTGTATAACAGCACAGTCCGAAGTGTGTTGTTCTGCTTGTACTACAGCCATCTCCTAACAATGACAACGTTTTACTTATTAATGAACAAGACGTCATGCTTTTAAATGGTTTATATTAGAGATGCACCGATGTATCGGCCGATAAAGGCTATTTTCCCCGCTATGGGCCATCGGCCGATAGTTTAAAAACATCCGATGATCAGGGCGGATTATATCCTGTCAATCAAAAGAGGGCGGGAAAACACATGGATTTTGTGCCGTGTGTAAAGATGATGTCTCTTGTGTGGAACGACGACAAAACTGCAGTTTGTAAACTCTAAGCACCAGTACACTGTTGAAAGATTAAAATGAAGATGAGTTGATAAAAAAGTATACATATAGCACAGAGAAATATATTTATAGAGTAGTATATTTCATATCCAGTTAATGTTAATATATAAAAGCTGATATGATATATTAGCAGTTTGATGTCAGTGATGCAGTAGAAATGCTTGTGTTTGTGGAGAGTGAATGTGAGACTAACAGGAGGATTTTTACAGTTCAGTCAATGTTAATCTGAATTAATAACATTCAATACGTTAATGATCTTACTTTAATCTTCAGAATTGAGTTCATGTGTTCATGTTAATTAGAGTAATGTGTGTTCTGTTTATGAGACCAGTTACTGTGAAACAACTTGCTGAAATGGAGAGAATGAAGTTTTTATTTGCATTTCCTTCAGAATTGTGGAATTAATTATTATTAATTTAAAAGAAGGCATAAAAGGCAGAACTATCGATATCGGTTATCGGTATCGGCCGATA
The DNA here is from genome assembly GCF_001660625.3 of Ictalurus punctatus. Taxonomy (NCBI): domain Eukaryota; kingdom Metazoa; phylum Chordata; class Actinopteri; order Siluriformes; family Ictaluridae; genus Ictalurus; species Ictalurus punctatus. The sequence continues at coordinate 33,721,959 of NC_030417.2, forward strand.
TGACTCTGAATAATCGGTTATCGGTATCGGCCGATATCGCTCTGAATAATCGGTTACCGGTATCGGCCGATATCGCTCTGAATAATCGGTTATCGGTATCGGCCGATATCGCTCTGAATAATCGGTTATCGTATCGGCCGATATCGCTCTGAATAATCGGTTATCGTATCGGCCGATATCGCTCTGAATAATCGGTTATCGTATCGGCCGATATCGCTCTGAATAATCGGTTATCGTATCGGCCGATATCGCTCTGAATAATCGGTTATCGTATCGGCCGATATCGCTGTGAATAATCGGTTATCGTATCGGCCGATATCGCTCTGAATAATCGGTTATCGTATCGGCCGATATCGCTCTGAATAATCGGTTATCGTATCGGCCGATATCGCTCTGAATAATCGGTTATCGGTATCGGCCGATATCGCTCTGAATAATCGGTTATCGTATCGGCCGATATCGCTCTGAATAATCGGTTATCGTATCGGCCGATATCGCTCTGAATAATCGGTTATCGTATCGGCCGATATCGCTGTGAATAATCGGTTATCGTATCGGCCGATATCGCTCTGAATAATCGGTTATCGTATCGGCCGATATCGCTGTGAATAATCGGTGATCGTATCGGCCGATATCGCTCTGAATAATCGGTTATCGTATCGGCCGATATCGCTCTGAATAATCGGTGATCGTATCGGCCGATATCGCTCTGAATAATCGGTTATCGGTATCGGCCGATATCGCTCTGAATAATCGGTTACCGGTATCGGCCGATATCGCTCTGAATAATCGGTTATCGGTATCGGCCGATATGACTCTGAATAATCGGTTATCGGTATCGGCCGATATCGCTCTGAATAATCGGTTACCGGTATCGGCCGATATCGCTCTGAATAATCGGTTATCGTATCGGCCGATATCGCTCTGAATAATCGGTTATCGTATCGGCCGATATCGCTCTGAATAATCGGTTATCGTATCGGCCGATATCGCTCTGAATAATCGGTTATCGTATCGGCCGATATCGCTCTGAATAATCGGTTATCGTATCGGCCGATATCGCTCTGAATAATCGGTTATCGTATCGGCCGATATCGCTCTGAATAATCGGTTATCGTATCGGCCGATATCGCTCTGAATAATCGGTTATCGTATCGGCCGATATCGCTCTGAATAATCGGTTATCGTATCGGCCGATATCGCTCTGAATAATCGGTTATCGGTATCGGCCGATATCGCTCTGAATAATCGGTTATCGTATCGGCCGATATCGCTCTGAATAATCGGTTATCGTATCGGCCGATATCGCTCTGAATAATCGGTTATCGTATCGGCCGATATCGCTGTGAATAATCGGTTATCGTATCGGCCGATATCGCTCTGAATAATCGGTTATCGTATCGGCCGATATCGCTGTGAATAATCGGTGATCGTATCGGCCGATATCGCTCTGAATAATCGGTTATCGTATCGGCCGATATCGCTCTGAATAATCGGTGATCGTATCGGCCGATATCGCTCTGAATAATCGGTTATCGGTATCGGCCGATATCGCTCTGAATAATCGGTTACCGGTATCGGCCGATATCGCTCTGAATAATCGGTTATCGGTATCGGCCGATATGACTCTGAATAATCGGTTATCGGTATCGGCCGATATCGCTCTGAATAATCGGTTACCGGTATCGGCCGATATCGCTCTGAATAATCGGTTATCGGTATCGGCCGATATCGCTCTGAATAATCGGTTATCGTATCGGCCGATATCGCTCTGAATAATCGGTTATCGTATCGGCCGATATCGCTCTGAATAATCGGTTATCGTATCGGCCGATATCGCTCTGAATAATCGGTTATCGTATCGGCCGATATCGCTCTGAATAATCGGTTATCGTATCGGCCGATATCGCTCTGAATAATCGGTTATCGTATCGGCCGATATCGCTCTGAATAATCGGTTATCGTATCGGCCGATATCGCTCTGAATAATCGGTTATCGTATCGGCCGATATCGCTCTGAATAATCGGTTATCGGTATCGGCCGATATCGCTCTGAATAATCGGTTATCGTATCGGCCGATATCGCTCTGAATAATCGGTTATCTGTATCGGCTGAGAAATTTAGTATCGGTTTAGCATCTCTAGTTTATAGTTACATTTAATGTCCATGAGGGAGGCAGGTTATATTCTGTTATCACTTACATTTTAGCAACAATAAACATTCCACCATTCTGTCATTCTGTTCATCTCCTTTTCTCTCTCTATCTCTCTATATGAAAAACGTAGCTGGTCATTTTTCCGAGAACACAGAAATGATAAACACCGCAGTCCTGAAGACTTTCACATGCTTTGTCATTTTATAAAGCACTGTGACTGCTGCAAAGCATACAGTCCATAAATGTTAAATAAATGTCTCCTCAAAAAAAAAAAACATCAGATCAACAGTTATAGATTGTATTTGTTAAACAACACGTTTTTTTGTTTGTTTTTTATCGGTCTGTTACTAGTCTTAGATTAGGATGTGCTTTGGTTAGAAAACGTAGCTTGGAGAAACAGATATTTACACTTTGCACTACTTTACATTTTTATGTGAAAATACTAGGACATTTGACATGTTTGTTTTTGTGGTTTGTTTGGATTTTTTTTTTCCTAAAGAGACTAAAAGATTGAATAGGCATACCACAAAGTGTCAAATGTAATACTTTCCAAGTGGTTTTAATGGCAGTGCAGATTAGAAAGAGATCCCAAGCTGCAGGCCAACAGTGTAAATGTCAGCAGTGTGGAAACATTTCACGCCTTCTACAAGAGAGACGATTTGTAATCGCCATTCGTGCCATGTATCAAGAGGATGTACGGGACCATGCCATGAGACTTCACTTCACTTCTCCAGCAGAACAACAAAAGAAAAAAGGAAATTCCCCAAGTATGCTGACGCCATCTGTAGCCACAACTTTGGGAGAAAAACAAAGTGAAATAATTCACCAAAAATATAATGGCATTCAGTGAATTGGATGACTGAACGTTCTCTGTTGGAGAGAACATATTGAGACTCTTGAGTGCTGTTTTTCAGATGCAACCCCAATTCCAAAAATGTTGGGACGCTGTGTAAAATGTAAATAGGAACAGAGTGCAGTGATTTGCAAATCTCATAAACCCGTATGTTATTCACAATAGAACATAGAAGACATATCAAATGTTCAAACTGAGGAAGTGTACCATTTTAAGAAAAAAATAAGTTCGTTTTGAATTCGATGGCCATAACAGGTCTCGATAAAGTTGGGACGCGGCAACAAAAGGCTGGAAAAGTAAGTGTTGCTAAAAAGAAACAGCTGGAGGTTAGTTAGTAACAGGTTAGTAACATGATTGGGTATAAAAAGAGCATCTTAGAGAGGTGGAGTCTTTCAGAAGTAAAGATGGGTAGAGGTTCACCAATCTGCGAAAAACTGCAGCTGCAATTTGTGGAACAATTTCAGAATAATGTTCCTCAACGTAACAATGTGAAGACTCTGAATATCTCATCATCTGCTGTACATGATATCCTTAAAAGATTCCGAGAATCTGAAGAAATCTCTGTGCGCAAGGGACAAGGGTGAAAATCAATATCGCATACCTGTGATCTTCGGGCCCTCAGGCGGCACTGCGTTTAAAAACGGGCATGATTCTGTAATGGAAATCACTGCATGGGTTCAGAAACACCTCCAGAACTCATTGTCTGTGAACACAGTTCACCGTGCCATCCACAAATGCTGGTTAAAGCTCTATCATGCAAAGAAGAAGCCATATGTGAACATCATCCAGAAATGCTGCCATCTTCTCTGGGTCAACGCTCATTTAAAATGGAAAACTGTTCTGTGGTCAGACGAATCGAAATGTGCAATTCTTTTTGGAAACCATGGACACCACATCCTCTAAACTAAAGAGGACTAAAGAGGAGAGGGACCGTCTGGCTGTTTATCAGCACTCAGTTCAAAAACTTGCATCTCTGATGGCATGGGGGTGCATTAGTGCCTATGGAATGGACAGCTTGCACATCTGGAAAGGCTCCATCAATGCTGAAAGGTATATACAGGTTTTAGAGTAACACGTGCTTCCATCCAGATTCCATCCCATCTTAACTTCTGAGAGACTCCGCCTCTCTAAGATACTCTTTTTATACCCAGTCATCTTACTGACCTGCTGCCAATTAACCTAATTAGTTACAAAATGTTCCTCCAGCTCTTTCTTTTTAGCAACACTTACTTTTCCAGCCTTTTCTTTCCCCCATCACAACTTTTTTCAGACCTGTTACAGCCATTGAATTCAAAATGACCGTATTTTTTCCTTAAACCGGTACATTTCCTCAGTATAAACATTTGATATGTTTTCTATGTTCTATTGTGAATAACATACGGGTTTATGAGATTTGCAAATCATTGCATTCTGTTTTTATTGACATTTTACACAGCGTCCCACCTTTTTTGGAATTGGGGTTGTACCTACCAGAAATGTACAACATAGATGGAACTCCATCCATCCATTTTCTGTACCGCTTATCCTACACAGGGTCACGGGGAGCCTGGAGCCTATCACAGGGAACTCTGGGGCACAAGGCGGGGTACACCCTGGACGGGGTGCCAACCCGTCTCAAGGCACAATCACATACACACTCACACACTACGGACAATTTGGAAATGCCAGTCAGCCTACAGTGCATGTCTTTGATCTGGGAGAGGAAATCAGAGGACCTGGAGGAAACCCTCGAAGCACGGGGAGAACAAGCAAACTCCACACACACAGGGTCCAATCCAACCCTGGAGGTTGTTTTAGTTTTTGGCTAGGAATTTTCATTTCGTCATTACTAAATCCAGCTCTGGATATAATTCCGATACTCAGGATAGAAAAATCAGGGTCATAGTTTTTTTGCCCCACCCCACCCCCCCACCCACAATGTGCTCCGGGACCTTTTCTTGCTCCATTAATGTCAAATGGATGGAAACCTGTTGAGCAGAGCTTGATAGGGTTTGTGCTTTTCTGAAGCTAATCCACAGAGTGTGTTCTGCAGGGGGCTGAAAAATCATTTAAACGCTCATTAACTCCCAGCAGAGCTCTCTCACTTTCTCTCCTCTCTCCTCTCTCCTCCTCCTCTCTCTGTGCTGCTCTTTTTCTGGAATTCCTCCATTTTGTCGTGCTCTCTGCAGAGTTGATTTATAAGCTGGTGGAACATGTCGTGCAAATGATTTCAGTCTATTTCATCTCTGATTTGCATTTATATGGCAAGAGGGAATAAACTCAGACCTCTTTGTGTGTGTGTGTGTGTGTGTGTGTGTGTGTGTCCTGTTACTGTAGCATTCCCACATGCCTTTACTGGCAATGCTTTCTACTATAACAATTAATTTTAATGTTATTTTTTTAAAATCCTTTCCTTCTCTCTGCATTTTTCTTCAGATTACTGGCATTACAGGATTTCTCAGTGTTGTTAAAGAATAGTCATCATTTCATTATTTGAAAAGACACCGTGTTTATTAGGGCTGGGAATCTCCAGTTACATCACCGTCCGATTCGGTTTTAATTCCGGGTGTTATGTGATGATGAACTTCTTCTGGATGCATGCTGATGCATGTTGGTTTTTGATACCAGTAGCCGACATTGTCAGGGTTCTTGCTCAGGACTAGATGTAGCACATGTTCTGGAAGACAAAAGTAAAGATATTCTGTCGTTAAAGTAATATTATTAAAGAAACTTTAATTAAAGACAAGTTTGGAAAGGTTGTTGGGGCTTTTTTCTAAAAAGATGATCTTGAGGAAGTCTTTTGATTTTTTTTTTTTTCCCACAAAGAAATGACCCGAACTTGATTTTTGTAATTTTGTATAATTATGTAATTTTCCATCCATCGTTTTGGACTTTTCAAGACGTTCGCAGGAGAAACAGTGCCTCTCAAAAGTTTGCCTCTCACTTCCAGGGTTGGGGGTTCGATTCCCACCACCACCCATGCTCTCCCGGTGCTCCAGGGGTTTCCTCCAGGTACTCTGGTTTCCTCACCCAGTCCAAAGACGTGCATTGTAGTCTGATTGGCATTTCCAAATTGCCCGGTGTGTGTGTGATCATGCCTGAGATGGGCTGGCAACTCATCCAGGGAGTCCCCCGCCCTGTCCCCTGTGTCCCCAGTCTCCCCTGTGTATGATAAGCAGTACAGAAAATGGATGGAAGACGTCCTGGAGATGAAATGACCTCTCTTCAATCTCGAATGAATTTAATATTTATATTTCTTCAGATATTTCATTAGACGGTTTGTAAAACCCAGCTCTACTTTTGATCATTTATGCCCTTAGTTATTATTATTTTTTATTGATTAAGAGTTTACAGTGATGTGTATTTAACGTGCATCTGAGCCAGATATTGAAATTGATTGAACTGATGTAAAGACTCTCTTTACGCTTTGATTTATGCCCCGGTGTGCAGCAAATCGACGGAATTATAATCAAAACCTCATTTTCAGTAAATGTGAATGTGTCTGGGGGTTTTTTTGTTGTTTTTTTTTTTTAAAGCCTGTTTTTGGTCTTACTCTTTATCTTTCACTTTGTCTTTTCTCCTTTTCTGTCTCTCCCTCTCTCTGTTTCTATGTGCATTAACGGTGTAGTTGTGACATGATCATTTTCTCCTGAATATTACACATGCAATTATACCACTGCCTCCCTGCTGGCTGTATCTCCTCTTATCAGCCCCGCGCAGACCCTGTGTGTGAATCATCCAGAAGCTCTCCTGAATATTAACATATATTAAAATGTACACCCCCTTATGGTATTTTAGATTTTCTTTGTCTTTTTTTTTTTTTTTTTTTTACAGAAAGGTAAATGTTTTGTTTAGCTTGACCAGTGACAGTGATTTTCATGCGTGTATTTGTGTAGCATATGAATTGTTGGAATAATTAAGCAAACCACCCCCCACCCCCTGGCTGTATCTGTGTGCAGAATCAGGCCGAAGCGCATTATAAAGGTCATAAGCACGCTCGTAAACTGAAGGCTTTGGAGGCTCAGAAGAACAAGCAGCACAGACGGCAGCTCGACGGCACACACGGCAGCCGAGACAGAGAGAAAGACAGAGACAGAGGGAGGATGATTGCACCTGATCCTCCCCCTGCTGTCCCGGATTCCTGTGCAGTGGAAGCATCCAGTGAGTGTGTGTGTGTGTGCGTGTGTGTGTGTTTAACCCTTTGTAAGGACCAAAAAGAACTAAATGTGTCGAATGTAATCATAATCACGCTGTCCTTGCAACATAAATCATATTTTTGTTTAAAACATTTGAAAAACAACAAAAAAGCCCAGCTTTTGTGTCGGATTAGCGTTGATTATCAACAGCTAAAACTGCCAAGGGAAAATCCTCATAAAGATAAAAGGAACACCAATTTGAAGGAACTTTAAAGGCGCAGTTCATAATATTTAAGTGTTGTGAATGCAGCACAGAAATACACTCACCGTCCACTTTATTAGGAACACCTGTACACCTGCTCAATTATGCAGCTATGCAATCAGCCAATCGTGTGGCGGTAGGACAATGCATAAAATCACGCAGATGCAGGTCAAGAGCTTTAGTTAATGTTCACATCGAACATCACAAGGGCGGGAAAATATGTGATCTCTGTGATGATTGCTGGTTCCAGATGGGCTGGTTTGAGTATTCCAGAAACTGCTGATCTCCTGGGATTTTCACACAGTTTACACAGAATGGTGCGAAAAGTGAAAAAACTTCCAGTGAGAGGAGGGTCTGCAGGCTGAAATATTCACCTTGTTGATGAGAGAGATCAGAGTAGAGTAACCAGACCGGTCTGAGCTGACAGGAAGTCTATAGTAACTCATATAATCACGCTTAATACGCGTGGTGAGCAGAAAAGCATCTCAGAACGCACAACACATCGACCCTTGAGGTGGACGGGCTACAACACAAGAAGACCACATTGAGTTCCACTCCTGATAGCCAAGAACAGGAATCTGAGGCTATCATGGGTACAGGCTCACCCAAACTGAACAATTGAAGATCAAGCTGATCTTCATCCAGTCTTCAACTGGCCAGTTTTGGTGAGTCTGTGCCCATGATAGCACTAATGAAAAAACAAAAACAATTATGACTTAAAACACGTGTTTCTTTGTTTCTGAAGGCCTGGTGTATAGCTATATATCCTATAATGCACGTCGGACGTTGTGATCCGGAGCTATCCGCTCACTTCGCAAGTGCGGATGATTCCTGGTAATCTCGCAGGCTCTCCATTATTGAACGAGCTCACGTGACCAGCATGCATTTTTGCATCACAATGCATCGTTACACCTCTACGATACAGCCGAGACTTTAAACCAGCAAATGAGTACATTTAGCTTTAACGACCAAAAGTATATACATGACAGTTTAGGATTGCCTTGACTGCAGGAAACATTTTTACAACTCTGAGATGAAATGATTTCCCTGTAAAGCACTGTGAGGTTTTACTCCAGCATTATTATTTCCATCATTATGCAATGCTATGATTTACATCTCCATCAGATTACAGTACTTCAGCTCAGCTCTGATTGCTGTTCAACTAAAGTAAAAGTGTGCAGCCCCCCCCCAATTTTACCCCTGGTCCATGGACCCTATTTTGAAATCCATGACCTTAGAAAAGCTACGATTTGCAATAATGACATGCAACGGATTGCTTCGGTCTGCTCAGCTCTGCCTTGTCAGATGGCGGTACACCTTCTGTAGTAGTTATTACAGTGTATTCGGTCAAGGGCTTACATTTTGTTTCTCATATGAAGATACAGAACAGCATAAAGAACTGAGGTATGAGTTTAAGAGCAAACTGTTCCCAAATTCTTTTGTAAACGAAATAGATGAGAATGAGAGAAGTCTGACCTCACCAAATCTCATGTTAATATTCCACCCCATTCCTTCTGAGGCACTCAGACAGGAAACATTAAAAAAAAAGGAAGAAAATACAGAAGAGATGGAGACTCTGTGGGTTTGAGAGAGTTGACCTTAGAGTTAGCCTTTGCACCTTTTCATAGTGGCAATAATTTAAATACGTTTATGATAATTATGAGTCTGGTGTTGGACACCGTTCTTCATTCTTGTATCAAACATGATTGTGAGTGGCCTCACAGCTGGTGAAATCGTGTGTTAGCTCACAATGACAAAAAAATACCCCACACATATTCATATACTATCTCCCATGAACATGCACTGGCGCTTTAGGTAATCATTAGGTGCTTTCATGCTAACACACACACACACACACACACACATACACACAGCTGATTGCTTGATGAAATTAGCACTGTTCAGTTATTAAGGTTGCAGCTGCAAGGGCCAATCAGCACGCATTAAGCATGTCAACTGCCATTAAGAGGCACTGAGAGGCACGACAAAGAGAAGAGCAGGTGAGAGAGAGACGGACAGACGAGGGGGTGGGGTTGAGTGGCTAATCATCTCTCCACTGAGTCACATACACTCACTGGCCATGCTGACCTAAAGTCTTCAGTGTTGTCCTCTAAAATCACCACCAAAGAAACTGAAAGAAGTGCTCAACCCCCAAAAACGGTAGCTTGTGGATAAAATGCAAATCAGACGGAAAGTGTATCAATCCTACCAGTCAAACCATTAAACAACGAGAAACATGTATAATAAAATAACAGAATAAGTGACACAACTGTGAATGGAAAGGGGGAAACAGTACATTATAAAAAATCTGTAATCCCACAGACATACCATCAGCTTTCGGATTATCACCTCGCGTCAAGAGAATGGACAAAAATGACTGTGTAATTGAAACATTTTTCATTTGCTCTGGTTTTAAATTCACTATCGTTGGCGCCCCTAAAGAATAATAACATGAAAAAAAAAGTCCATGAACTCTATTGTCGTCCATTTCCGGTATTGCCGCGCAATAAAATGAGATTACATAGCTGTAAAATCATCCATCAGCATAGGAAAAGAAAAGTTTTTTTTTTTAAACACAAAAGAGACATAATGTGAACAATTAAAATGACAGATAACACAATTATACTGGCACCCTGTCCAGGGTGTACCCCGCCTTGTGCCCGATGCTCCCTGGGATAGGCTCCAGGTCTCCCGTGACCCTGAAAAGGAGTAAGCGGTAGAAGATGGATGGATGGATAACACAATTATGCCTACAATAAAAGGTGCAGTAAATTGGAAGCATTTAAAATTGACCAGGAATAGGACATGAGACATGAATCCAGGGGCTCCAGACTGATGGCATCATGAATTCTGTACCAGGATATTATTCCAAAACCATGTTGCCTCTGCCAGGAGGTTAAAACTTGGGCATACTGTAGATAAATGGTGACACGTAAATAGTTGCACGAACACAAAACCCTGTTAAAATGTGCTGCCTTGAATTAAAGAGGACAGTCCACATGTGTAACCACAACATGGTTCTGTATGGAGGAGTGACCAAGATGTTTTCTAAGCTTGTTAAACATTACAAGAAGAGACTCAGTGCTGTTATTCTCTCCAGGGGAGACCTCACCAACATACTAATTGTGGTGCCGATAATCTTGCAGTGTTTCGCAGAAAGAAAAAGAAAAAAAAGATCAGTTTGGGGTGTTGTTCCTTCAATTCATTTCCTCCACAATTTGCCGATTCCTGCCTACTAGCGAACTCCCCCTTGATGATTCAGTTGAGGTGGCTGAGGTGGATGAACACCACCCGGATACCATATCAGCTTCTCTGGCGGCAACAACAAGCAGATTGGAAGGTGCAAAGATCTGCACCAAATAAGTGATCCAAGGAGGACCTGAAAAACCACCAACTCAGTCTCCACGACGTCAAGGCCATGGATCGTAAAGCATGGAAAGGCATCGTGAGTGAAGTTCGAATTCCAGCAGGGGGGAGGGGGGAGGGTGACGGCTAACACACAGAGCCAACCTCCGCTTCTTTGCGAATTGCTACATCACAGGGTAGCGTAACATATATGGAGGAAAGAGCTATCTGCCCTCTTCCACGTCCATGAACTCACAGACACCCGTGATTGGCGAGTATCACTCTGATTGACAGGGCAGAGACGGTGATGCCTATTTTGCATTCTTGACTCCTCACGACACATGGCTTCATCAGGATTTGAACAGGTTTCTACTGCACCACTCTGGAGCCCGGGTTTAGATTTCAAAAGGCAGTCTTGTAATCATAGTCAAAGGTCCAAGTAGTGGTTAAAACATAAGTAGACAAGCTCAACATTGGACAAGTCACAGTTTAAAACACAGAATACAAAGATACAGACTTAACCAAACAAAATACGATAAGACTTTGACATTTTTGTAGCGGAAACAACAGGGTGTAAACGGGTGAATTAAGACTAACACAAAACAGCTGGACACAATCGGTCTACAAGCAAATAATAGAACAGGGGGCGGAGTTAGGAGCAAAACGGAAACAAAAACAAACACACCAAGGGGAGCAGTGACAGTTGATGATAAGACACAATTTCCCCTCTATTGCCCAAAACATAAATAGATCATACATATATAACTACATAGATATATAATCGAATGGTAATCGAAAAAATTAATTAAATGTACTTTAAATGTAAATAAATAAATAGATTCTGTGCTTTGGAGGTAACTGTGTCCGTGACCGTGGCAACAAAGTTCGACGTCTTCTACTGATATATTGCTGATAGACAGTAACTATCACTATTCTACCTGTATATGATGAACCAGCCTTTATAGTTACACTGTGTCTGTATAATGTACTTATTTTGTTTGACCATATGTAATGAGTTTTATGACAGTACTGCTGATAAAGCATTAAAAATGAAACGAGACTGAGGAAGAGAAAGAGTTATGATGTTCTGCAAAGCTCACCGATACGTGCAATCGCAGACCGTGAACATGACTCAGCACTTTTTACACTCCGATGCGTGCACAGTTTATACAGAGGGGACTGAACTATTATATCCACACACAGTTCAGCTATATTATTGATTAAAGAGACTTTATTATCATCCCCTTTCTCATAATTATCATCACCATTAATATTGTCAGTAATGGTATCATCATCATTATCTTTATTATTATCATCATTCTTGTAATCAAAGCCATGAATCTGCTACGTGTGTGTGTGTGTGTGTGTGTGTGTTGGATTCATGTCCTACCCTTTTTTTTTCTTTCTAGCTATATAAATGTGGCTGCATAATAGTCTTTGCATGAAACTTGGACTTGTCTGAGCATGAACACACACACACACACACACACACACACACACACACACACACACTCACTCACTCACTCACTGGGGCTCCAAAAGAACTTTATACCACATTGAAGCACTATGCAAAGCCATGCAGAGAAAACAGAGCATGCTGGGTTCTCATTGGGGGGGTGTTTGTGTTTGTGTGTGTGCGTTCTCATGGATGGCTATATGTGAGATTTGTCAGCCTCACAATCTCGTTTACTCACACACTTCAGTTTATCATGCAGTGCAAGCGCTCCACTTACAAAGAGCATGTCAGTTTAATGAGCAGCTCGAAATCAATCCCCCGTCGCCCGTCTGTGAAGAACGCAGTGACATCTCGTACCCCTTTTTCACCAGTACACAGCCAGAGCCCACATTTCCATTAGTTTCAAACCATTATGTAATGACATGTGGGAGTTTCCTAATGAACACTACAAAAAGAACAACCATTTTCTAAGTTGTACTTTAAGAACATTTCTGTTCAACCCAAATTAAATCTGTGAGATAAAAAAAAAAGATATGGTCATGATTATGGACAGTGATTATGCATGTACAGATGTACAGTGGGTGTGAGAATGAATCACCCCCTTTCAAAATGTTTGCATTTTCTTGCTTGGACGGTCGGAAATTTAAAAAATGAGGGGAAAAAAAACAGGATTTTAACAGAAACATTTTTTTTTTTTTTTTTACAAAGAATAACTGAGGGCAGCAGGTTTCCACAAGAATTTCTGGGTATTATTGTTCCCCTCCCAACATGATGCTACCGCCACCATGCCTTACTGTTCTGTAGGCATGGTGTTCTTTGAATGGTGAGCTGTATTGACTTTCCACCAGTCATACCGTTTGGCTTGGAGGCCAAAATGTTCGATTTTGGTCTCATCTGGCCATAGTACCCTTTTCCACTAGGCCTCAGAATCTTCAAGGATTTCTTTTTTCTTGCAACAGGCAGATTTGTAGAGCCGTTGTAATATTGTTGTCACATGCACACAATGGCCACTCTTTGCCATAAAGTCTCGCTCGGCCATCCAGATGGTAGTGACAGCCCGATCCAGGCAGGGTCTTGGTGGTACAAAACACTTTCCACTTCTTAATTATGAACTTAACTGTGCTCCTAGGGATGGAGAAAGCCTTTGAAATCTTTTTGTACCTTTCCACAGCTTTCTCTCCGAGGTCTTTTGTAAGTTCCTTGACACCCATAGTAGATTTTGCTTTGAATTTCACTAAACTGGAATGCTCTAGGAATAGCTGCTTTTATTCTGAACTAATTAACCCAATTACCTTGGATCCAGAAGGTGATTAGTTACACTTGATTATGTGTCCAAGTAATTTTCTATGGGGAGTGATCCTATATCAAATGTTATTCTAGTTTTTTTAATTATTATTATTGTTATTATTATTATCTTTTCCATATCCACTGTAGGTAAAGAATAATGCACGACAGGGCGTGCTGTTATAGGAAAATATTCTATGCCAGGGCGATGTGATACAGCCTGAAGCAAAGCATTTCGCAATGGAAATGCATCAAATAGTTCAGGATTTGATATTGGCTCAGTAAACAACAACCTTGTTGGTGTTAAAAGGGCCATCAGTGAGACAGTAATTGTAGAATTCCCCGGGGAGGGGGATTTTATAGAGGCCTCGAAAGGTGTGAGAAGAAAAATGCATCCAATCCGATGGGAACATAGGAAAGAGAGGACCTGCGTGCACACGCGGGATTTTTCACACCGGTGAAAAGTGTGAAAGTTAATGAAACAGGGAGAATTGCATTGGGTAACACTCAAAGCACAGTGTGTGTGTGTGTGTGTGTGTGTGTGTCTGTCTGTCTGTCTGTCTGTCTATGAGTGTGCAGGTGTTACTTGGTAGAGAGAGTGATTCTGATCATTTCTACTCTGTGTACTTTAATTTATGATCTGAGTGCATTGGGCTCAAGGGAGGTGAGACTAGAGAAGGAGTTAAGAAAGGAAGGAGGTGAGACGACCAGTTAAGTGGTACAGAGACAAATAAAGAAATGGAAGGCAGAAAAAATGAGGGGCTTTAATGTAAATAGCCTCAGTGTGCCAGGGACATTTTAATAAATGATTTCAATGACTTTTCTTCTTTTGTCTTCTTTTTTTTCTGAATCGCACGGTAACCCCACATCTCTCCGTCTCTCTCTTTCTGTGTCTCCCTTTTATGTCTGCGTAGCTCTTCAGTGTGACTCTGACTCGGTGGTGAAGCTGAGCGAGGTTCAGGTCAGATCAGTGGTTCTGACTCCGGTATCTGAGGTGTCGTGCGCAGATGTGGCCGTCTCCTCTCCTCCCTCGCAGCACTCAGACAGCCTGCAGGACGCCGCTGGTCCCAGCGAGACAGGCACCGAGCAGGACAGCCTGGCTAAAGAGGCCCCGAGGGAGAAAGACCCCAGGAGGAGCAAGCATCACCTGCACTGTCCTGTCTGCAAAGTGACAGTCAACTCAGTCACTCAGCTGGAGGCCCACAACAGCGGTACAGGCTTTGTTTATCCCAATAACCAGAAACAGTGTTTAGCCATGTAGTTCTAGAAGTATTGTCAAAACTTCCTGATGATGATTTAGCTCATGGTCGTAGTTTTTGTGTTCCGGGCCACGTTCATGACTCCTGACCCTAATTCCTCACAGGTATCAAGCACAAACTGATGCTGGAGGGACAGAGCGTGTTGCCACGGCGACGGGGGAAGGCGCTGTCCTCCCGTGCCGCGTGTAAAAGCAAGCGACTGGCCAACAAGGGCAGCCTGGGCGTGAGCAACAAGAGCTTCCATTGCGAAGTGTGTGAGATCCACGTCAACTCGGAGACCCAGCTCAACCAGGTAACACACACTTCTCTGAAAGGCAGTGAAACTTTATATAACTGACACTTTACCAGACGTCATGCAAGAAATATGTACAAAAATAATATTACGTTTGCTTGCCCCGAAGAAGAAAGACTAAAGTCAGATGAACGCTTGATCATCCACCTGCAAGCAGTGGCATTTATAGCCAGTCCAGGTCGATTCACAGTAAGATAGACTGCGCTTTAGGCCACAGCCTGCTGAAATCCATGTTATAAAATCCAAACTCAGACTTCTCCATAAGAACCCTTTCGGATTTTAGATCGAAGCTTGTTTTTCTACGTTCATGTTGGCGTGCAGGTTTTTTTTTTTTGTGTGTGTACACCCCATTCCTGAACTGAAAAGATTTCTCTGATTTAAACATATCACAAGCTCCAAGCGTATGACATGCATAAAGCCAAATTAGTTTAATACGGTGTATGCTGCTTAGGTTCAGGTCATGATTGCTGTACCATTGTTATGGTTTTCGTCGAGGTTTTTACTTTTCCATATGATTTCTGTTTCTCAGAAAGATTGTCACCATCCAATAAAAAATAAAACTAGCTACTGACATACCGGCTGAATGATATGGATAAAGGTAGCATTTCGCAATCGTGATTTGCTTCAAAATGTACTGAAAAGGCCAACTTTCGATGCGTCCCAGTTAAAGATCAACAGCCACCATTTATATAGCAGTTAACAAATGATATTCTGTGCAGCCGCATCAAATCAAGTCTGGTTTGTCTCGATAACTTGACGGGGGTTATCTCATTATTTGTTCCACACTGAGAAAATGCATGAGAGAACTGAATCGCTGTCAACAAGGTGGTAAGTGGATTTGCATTCAGTTCAGATTTGTATTCATATAACATTAATATTTGTTTGTGTTTACTCCAGCACATGAACAGTCGCAGACATAAAGACAGATTGGCCGGAAAGCCGCCCAAACCCAAATTCAGCCCTCACAGCAAGACTCAACCATACTCAGCGGTGTTGGTAAGACACACACACACCCACACACACACACACACGCGCGCGCGCTTCAGGTCACACAGACAGATGCGTCTCACGGTTTTCACTCTGTTGTGATGATGTCTTTTAGCAGAGTGTCAGGTGGAATGGTTATGCAGGAGGAGCCGTGTCAGCCATGAAAAAAGTCTTCAGCCAGTACAGTCTCGCTTCTCTCTCTTCACAGGTGAGTAACACACCTGCACGCCAGTCTGAGTCACTATAAGCATTCTTATCAGACATTTGAAGACTCATTTACCCCTGATAGTTTTGTCTGGTTTAGATGCTGATCAAATTTGAACCTCATTGAACGTGCATTTTACACCTACATAACCTCAGGATAAACTGTTCCTGGACCTGCGTTAAATATGTCTGCATTTTTATGTGGATAATTCATATCTCTATACAGTCTATCCTGCAACAAGCCAACAATATACATCGTCAAAATCAACAGAAAGTTCGGGGGGGGTTTTTGGCCATTTTGTGTGACATCTGGAAGACACTAGACTTTACTATTAATACATTAACATACATTAGTCGAGCATTTTCTGTTACATGTAATAGTAACGACCGGTGAAGCTGTCCCAAGCCCAGACTAGGTGACAGACAAAGGAGGGTTTAACTGAGACGGTTAAGAATGCAGGCCTACGCATCGTTTACAACTCGTCAGATAATTCATATTTTAAAATGAATAATTTTGTAAGATAGCTTGGTCTGCCGCATTTTGAAAGTAAGAGCTTCCACACCCACTGAAATTTCCTCGGATAATTAGGGACATTTTTTGATATGAGGATCTTCGGCTATTAGTTACTGTCATTCAAGCTACTCTGCTAAGATGTCCCATGAGTCAGGCACACGAAAACGAAAAGAAAAAGGACTGTTTAACTCTGAGCGTATGGCAGAGCTCTTAAAGCAGTACTGAATATTGCGTTTGAGTGAGCTATACATTTGATCATGTGTTGAAACCGTTTACGTTTTTTCGGGTTGTGTTTCCTCGGGGGACCTTTTTAAATGGTTCGGCCCAGGCCTGGACAACATGCAGAGCAGGCCTGCGTATTGTCATGTCCATGTTAATAAACGTTTACTTGTTACGTAAAACGTTTCATCGTCACTTACTTACGCTGATATCCGTCGGCGGTGGGGTTTCTTTCATCACTCACATCACTTTCTTTCTCTCTTTTAGACCAAACTGGCCCTCCAGAAGCAGCTGACTAAAAATTTCACCACCAGTTTCCTGTCCGCTCCGATAACTCCGCCCACACTTTGCACGATGGCAGCCAATCCACTCGCTCTCCGACACCCTGCCGGTGCCGCCTTCATTCCTGCTCCGATCTTAGGCCCCACCCTCTTTCGGCCTGCGCCGGGACCACTGCGGGCCACACACACACCGATTCTATTCTCACCTTATTAAAGTATGCATAAACAGACACACATACACATACACACACGGTTATGGTACAGGAATGATTTAGCGATGCGGTTTACTTTCACACACAGTACGCACACAGTATGGTCTTAAAAACGTCAAAACTGATACACACACTCCAGTTTTTCTGCACTCTCCTCTAGGACTGTGGCCCTCACAAGAGGATCACTCTTGAACTATGCAGCACAGAAAGGTAGAAAGCAAAGACAGTGATAGATGATTCGAGAGAAAACATGGAAGCAAGAGGAGACGCACGCGCGCACACCCCCAGGCTGGGGGAGGGCCCTAGAGACCTCATTGACCCGCCCACCTCGGTCTATTACTTCAAATAGAGGTTGACTGATAGGTCACGCCTCCAGGGAAATGCGTGGAGCCTCGTATAGTTGACTGGGACCTCTTATAGTTTTATAAGACATTAACCATAGGAGTTTACTGTGTAATTTATTAGAAGTACAACAGCATTAGCGAAATAGAGCACATTTCTTAGTGAGACAAATGCAAACATCCCTTTACTCGAGGCTTCTTCTTTTTTTTATCTATGTTTATGCCTTTTGATTTGACGTTTCATTCCTTTTTTTTTTTTTTTTTCACCAACACAAACAAACATGTTATTGCTCCCCTGGAAACCATAAGAGCTGTCGCTTTGCATTGTGGGTAATCATCATGGAATCATCAGTGAGTACATGTGCAGTGCATTGAGATGACAATTTGCAGGCAAATCAGCGCTCGATTGCTAACACACACACAGACACGCACACACACTCGCACACAATCAGTGTTCCAATCTTTTCTGCATAGATTAGATGATTTTGAGTAAGACGGATACACACACACACACACACACACACACACACACACACGGATGATTATAACAGTCTCACATTTCGGCCCTGCATGTTGGTATATTTTGCTCTCAGTGTTATCTCATTAAGATCTCACAAAGGTCATCCTGCCAGTCAAAATCCATCTCATATCACCCGATTACAATTTCAGTTCTCGTCATGTTATTTGAGCGTGTGTATGAGTATGTGTATGAGCACGCGTGACGCATATCAGCCTCATTGTCTCATAGACACTGCAGCTCATCTCTGTCATACAGCAGCGCTCTCTGCTGTACAAGGAGCAGCACTGTATTATTTTTTTTCCTGCCAGTTGAGACTTTCTAACGGAATACTCCAGCGGTTTTAATTTTAATCTTTATCTACCACATGTAGAACTTGTGTGTATGTATACGTATCACTGACAAGAATTTCGATGAATAGAAAGCCTGTTTACACGTACCTCACTTATAATGGAAGTCTCTGTATGGATATAGACTGTTCTTCTGTCTGATCACCTTTATCCAATAATGAAACAATTCTATTCCTGATGGGTGTGGTCTCTGTATCAGGATGACCCCGCCCACAACTACAAGGCACAAGGACTCACTGAATAGATTGACGAGGATGAAAAACACGTGCTATGGCCTTCATAGTCAGCAGATCTTAATCTAATTGAACAGAATATGGGAGATTTTGGACCGACATATTCGACAGTGTTCTCCCTATAAAAAAACAACGGAGGGAATATCTTTTCAGTCCGTACAGGATTTCGCAGAGGTTTTTTTGTGATTGTTGTGGCCAAAAATGCTTGATTTTTTTTCAAAATTTTTGCGAGTTTTTTTTTTGCAGAGAACTCATCGGATTGGAAAAATCACAAGCGCACGAAATTGTTCCGCACGCTCTCTCACAGTGATGTTTGTCTGTTTGTAGACGAGACCTTTCAGCTGTACTCATGTTCAACGTACGTGAATGCGTGTTGTGATGACGTCACATGACGCGTCTTGGCCCAAAACTAGGAAACAAATCTGTGGTAATTTCGAAAAATTGCAAGCTCCACCGAATTCTGTGGAGTTTGCTGGATTTTGAGCACGTTCACCTCACACCTCCAGCGTCTGGGGTTCAAACCATGTGTGTGCCAAGTTTGCATGTTCTCCCCGTGCTGTGGGTACTCCGGTTTCCTCCCCCAGTCCAAAGACATGCATGGTAGGCTGATTGGCGTGTCTAAAGTGTCCGTAGTGGATGAATGGGTCTGTGAGTGTGTTTGTGATTGTGCCCTGCGATGGATTGGCACCCTGTCCAGGGTGTACCTCGACTTGTGCCTGATGCTCCCTGGGATAGACTCCAGGTTCCCCCGCGACCCTGAAGAAGGATAAAGCGGTAGAAGATGGATGGATGGACTTTCATGAATTCTTGAAAGTCTGATTTGTGGACGTCTTAGTGCTGTTGAATTCCATGCAGCAGTGTTTAAAATACTATCTAACCCTAATTCAAAACAGTAATTGTTACATTCCAGCACAGAAAAGGTCTTGAGAAAGTGCTTTCTGTTCTTTTCTGTATTTTTATTCATCTTTCAACATAGAACCAATACAGCGAAAAGTGATTCTGGATAAAACCCTTTCCCAAAGGTTTTGGGATGATCCATATGTGAGTTTTAGAGCTTAATTTACAAGTTTCTACAAAAAAGAAAAAAGATATGAATTATGCTTAAAGCTTTTTCATCAAAAAAAAAAAAAGGAACATGGTGGAATAAAAAAAAAAAGAAAACACCTTCCCTTTAGACTTCCGTTAGAAGTGAGTTTGGAGTAAACGGGTTTTCTTGTCCTTTTCTCAGTACATGAAAACATGCTGAAATTCATATCGGTGATCATCACACATATTTACATGAGATTAAGATTTAAGCTGAAAACTGCTGGCGTCTAACTGTGGATCTGCAGTGACGTGCCGCCGTTCAGTCTGTTACACTCAGTACATTCATTTCCCTGTTTCTTTGTTTGTTTTTTTCCATGTTCTGAAATATTAAGATATTTTATAAAGTCTTTAAGAAGATTACTTTAAGAAAAAAAAAAAAAGTTGTCTATATTAGGTTGTATGTAGATTTATAAATATGTAGAGAGTATGTAGAAACTTTATCAGAGTCATTATCGTCGAGTCATTATTGCTATGATAAGAACAATTTCTATCTGAAGGGTCTTCTATCGTTCGCCAAGATTACGAAATAAGAACATATGCCAAGAATGAGTTAGTATATTTACCTACTTTTTATGATTTAATATATTGAAAAAAAATATCAGTTTGGGAGGAAATCAAGGTGTGTGTGTGTGTGTGTGTGTGTGTGTGTGTGTGAGAGAGAGAGAGATTATGCAAAGAGAAAAAAAACAGCATAATTAAATGATTTGTCTTATCACATTTGGGACATTTCAGCTTCAAAGCCTACAGTGACGGGCGAGACTCAGGGCTCCTGTTTCAGCTCCATCAGAGGAGAAGTTAAACAAAGTAAAGCATCAGCCATACTGTAATCCAACCCGGAGCAGAGCAAGCGTAGGGCGTGGGTCAGGATGTGGGTCAAAGACGAAAAAGGGTTTACAACATCATCCAGTTTAACAGCAGTGCTGGAGAGTAAGATAAAACACGCTCTCGATTAATGAAATGTTAACGTTTTGATTTAAAAAAAAAAAAAAGAAGAAGAAAGACACAATTGAAGTAGAAGCTACTTAATATGTTAATAAGTGTTTTTGATAGAAAGCTATAGCGGTAACGTTGAGATTAACAAAAAGAATGGTGTATAAAATGTACAGTGTGTTATTTGTACATTGAGTAAAAAATACAGCTAAAGTCTTTTTAATTGTCTGTTTTATTGACCGGAATTTTAACCTGCTGAATTTCTGCTAATCAGTCCATCGAGGATTTGGTAGAGTTTCCTTTTGTGATCGTTGCGGCCAAAAAAGCTTGATTTTGCTGCGGCTTTTTTTTTTTAAAAAAATTGCGATGCAGGAAGATTTTTGCGCTTTGAGCGGAAAACTACTCGAACTGGCGAAATCGCAGTTGCACGAAATTGTCTTTCGCAGTGATGTCTGTTGGTAAATGAGCTCGTTTAGCTGTACTCATGTTCAAAGCGCGTGAATCGAAGCGGGCTTTGGATAAATGCGCGTCGTGATGACGTCACGTGACGCGTCTCGGCCCAGAAACAGGAAAATCTGCATTGATTTTTTTTAAATTGCAAGCTATTCTGAATACAGCGGAGTCATTTCTGCGATCGCAAAATCACGAACACCTCGAGGGACTCAAAATTTTAAAAATTTTTTAAAATCGTATTTATTTTTTTAAATAAAGTAATCCAGTGACCCAGGAAGCCTCCCGATGTGTCGTACGAAGAAATGACATTCACTTTGTGTTTGTTGAGAACCCTTTTTGTCTTTGATCCATCTACAGACTACGACCTTTCCTGAAATTTCAGAAATCTCTCTCTCGGTCTCTCTGTATGTGTGTGTATATGCACATGTGTGCTTGTATGTAGATGATATCGGTTATCATCACACACACATAAAGGGCCCTGGATATCTATCTATCTGTTCTGCTTGTTCTCTCCTTCAGTAATGTGAAATATGTTGAGCAATAACACTGTTTGGAGCTGCAATAGCCATAATCAGAGTGTGATACACATTTCCTTTTATATAAAATGGAAATTTAGCCATGATTTTTTACCTTTCTCTGTGACACTGGCCATCTTGCTGTCTGTCTTTGTGTCCTCCTTCCTCTTGGGTAGTGTTGACTTAATGCCAATGAAAAGGTCTGTGACATTTTCTCGTTGTTTTTTTTTTTTTCCCATGCACTCTGGATGAGATTGAATCTGTGTAATGGTACGTCTTGTAGGACAGAAGGCAGCCATGGAAACATCAGTTGCCAGCGGTGACAAGACAGCAAATTTGCTGCAGTGCTTTTAAAAGTGACTTCAGTAGTCCTATTTTGCTTTGGTGGAAGCGCAATAAGAGGGGAAGGTCTCACTCCATTCGCATGCATTCTCATACGGTAAAGGAATACTCTAGTGTTTTACAGACTAATCTCTATCTACTCAATCTGTACTTTACGTGGGATTACCACAGACAAGACGATATTTAGAAACCCTGTTTATTCAGACTGACTTGCAACGAACGTCTAAGGGCAGACAGTGGATGTTTAAAATACTGCTATATAATGTACAGCTAAAATGGCAATAAAGGTCTTAGGATAACATGAAAGAAAGTCTTACCAAAGCTGGTAGTTATGGAGTATTGTCAAGCAATACGGTCTACTAGGGGTGCAACAAATCACTATCTCGAATCTGTTTATCTGCGACTGTATTCGGATTTAAACCCCAGGTAGGCGTGGCCTTTTTCTTTATTTTTAGTTTTTTATTTAATTATGAACCGTAACACTATGCCCCTGGAAACACTAGAAAACACTGGGTAGAAATGGTTGCACTTTGGATTCTGGCTCTGACAGTTCCTCAACCTCAGCTACATCACTCAAGTTCATAACTGGTCTCAACTAGAGATGTGAGCAGGACTGTTTTTTTGTTTGTTTGTTTGTTTGTTTGTTTGTTTTAATCCTGCTTATTTTTGCTTATACCTGCTCTCGCAATTTTCGAACAACTTTCGTCTGTTCTGTTTCCCCGAATAGAAATAAATTAGTAGTCTACTTTGAACCATAACCGTAACCCTTACTGAGGATGTATAAATGAATAAATGCTATGAATTGATGAATCAGCGCAGTACTTTTATGTTAATGAACATGGTGTTTGTTAGTGCCACGAGCTCCATATCTGACTGCTTGTAAAAATAATAATAATAATAATAATGTTTTTAAAAAGTAACCCCCCTACCCCTACCCTTTGGGTGACTTTTTTGTTGGGTTCCACGGGATCCCCATACCTCTAATCTCAACCAGATACCCTATGAACCTTTCTGACAAGCTTTCTAAAAAAAAAACAAAAAAAACAAATAGAATAAAAAAATTAGCTCACCTATAGTGTATCTCTTATTCGTATATGTGTTTGTTCAGAACATATGATCTGTTTATTATTAATAATGTTCTTGCATTCAGGTATTCAGCTATACATCTCCAGTGTCTCTGTGCAGTTAGACACACACAACCACACACAAGCGCAAGTTATTCCTTCAAAAAAAAAAAAATCTCAGAAATGACCAGTTATACCGATTTAGAGCTTCGTTTCTAAACAACTGTAAAGATTTTACAACTGCCCCAACTAATTGCCGTTAGACTTTCATTAGATTAAACAGGTTTCTGTCATCGTCATTATGTCGTACATAGCCTACGGTACACACGTGACAAAAGAATGAAAGAATAAAACACTGGAGTATTCCTTTAGGCAGCTTCTAAGGAATCTAAGGACGGTCTGAGTGAATTCTCTTCCCAAACGCACACACTCCTTCTCGCCACAATGACACATATTCATTAATAAGCTTCTGTTCGGATGTGTTTTTAATACTACATTTATCATAACTGTTCAAACATTCAAGTGTGCAGCTACATTCACAAACCACAAATCATAAGCACAGGGTCCTAAAGCACAAACGAACACGTCGTGTCCCGCGCACATTCCTCCGCGTAAGCATTTCATCAGGACCGAGAACCGAGCAGTGAGTGTACGGTATGTCGTGTGTCTCTCTGTCTCGCTGTCTGTATGCCAACAGTGCTGTTCATAAATCTGATTTTTTTTTTTTTTATTTATCTCTAAGACATGAGAAGATGAGCTGAATTTCTTCTTAAAAGGGACATGGCCAGTATCTGTGAACGGAAATATAGTTGTCCATTGTGTTTTTGACCCAGTAACAAAAAAAACAACAACAAAAGAAGCTGAACATTTTCTGAACAGGTTCTGATTCTTGTCTTTTTATTTGATTTGCTGGTTTTTTTTTTTGTTTGTTTGTTTGTTTGTTTCTGTACAGAGCATGAGTGAGAGTGAGTGAAAATGAGAGAGTGAAAGAGAGAGAGAGAAAATAAATCAATTGGATCTTCCTTACAGCGATGTGCCTGTTGTTTCTGGGGCTCGTGGGAACGCTGGTTATTGGCTGGAGCGAGAGAGCTTGTCATTTTGCCTTGCGTCAGAATGACAAGTGTCGAAACAGCCGAAGGTCCTGTTTAACCCTTCTCTTCTGTCACACACTCTTTCTCCAAATCTGGAAAACTTCCAATGAATAAAATCACCCTTTCTTCTCAGAATAAATCAGTGGACCAACTGGCAGTCTCGCCACTTTTTCTCCTTTGTATAGACTGAACTGATTAAATGCCATCTGTAGGATGAGTAAACAGTCGTAGCTACACTGCAGCACCGAAGGAACTGAATGTGTGTAATGTCTTCCCATGCTCCTCAGATCCTCCCCTTTCTCACTGCTTCTACTTTCCCACACACGTTCTTGTGTTTAAGTGCACCGCTGAAGTTAAACACACAAGTGGAAATATCTTCAACATGGAGAAATGTATCTAATATTTCTTACAGGATTGTTGTACATCGGCTATAAGGTTATTCAGCCTCTTTTAGATGCTTTTACAACATTTCGAGCTGTAAATGTTCTTCTGCTAGAAATAGTCGCTTCAAACGTGATGTGAATCTTTTCTGGATGATCAAAATGCTGCAGTTTTACCAGAAGTAAGCTGTTTGAAGAATCAGGAGACCGAGAGCCAGGGTGGATTCAAAATGGTGGTTTATTATGAGTGCAAGACAGCCTGGGCACCCGATAGTTTAAACATTGGATATTCCCAGCGAGCTTATATACTGGAGTGTACGTGCAAATGACATACCCAAGGCTAATAAGAGAAACACATCAAAGAAACACATGAGGGAAGAACATACGACAAAAACCTCATCAAGGACAGAAACCCAAAAACATCATGAGACCATGAGTAAACAAAAATTATATAAATTTTTTTTTTTTTTAAAAACAATTTTAAACGTCACATAAAAAATCTATTATATAAAATACAATATAGTATATATGTAATAGAATTAATCCTAACAAAAAATGCCATCATGTCTTTTTACATGTGAACATTTCCAGTTCCAATAAAGCAAAAAGTTCCAATCTTTTCCATTTGTTACAGGATCCGTCTGAACTTGTTTTTTTTCCGTCTAATACCTGTTCCACATCCATTATTTGTTGGTATCAGCCTGATATCAAATCTGTGGCATCTTTTTTTGCTAAATAAATTTTTTTGCAGGGTAGTTCATTCGTCTTATCTACTTTGGCTAACGTTGACCTTTTTATTACCTACTTTTTAATGATTTATTTACTGATTTACTTATTTAAAGATGCTACATCCTGGCTCTGAGCCCAAAATGGCTGCTTAAACCTCTTATAGTCTGAAATGGCCGTGCTCCCGGTGGTTAAAGATCTATAGCCTAATCGATGACCACAAACTGTTATATATAGAAAACATAGAGAACTAAACTCTATGGACCGTCTTTTCCTTCATCATCATGAGAATTTAAAGGTCTCGGTTATTAAAATGGTTCCCAAGGTCACATTTGTAAATATTGCTGCCTTAAAGTGCTATAAAATAAATAAATAAATAAATAAATAAAACAATAACAGATCAGGTAACTAGCTAATGTTAGCTGTGTAATAAACTTCATAATTATGACTTTGAAAATGTAAACAGAACCACGCAAAGAGCATGTGAAGTCAGAGTGTGATTTAATATGCAATGTTTAGGTTGGGAATTTACAATAATGGTATTTCATCATTTAATCTTACTTCTCGTCATCCATTTTAATATCTTCTCTGTCTTATACGCAGTATTGCCCAAACTATCTCAGAAGATGTTTCTCTCACACATTCACATCTCTCTTTCTTTCTTTCTTTCTTTCTGTAACACACACACACACGCCCACACACAGGGACATTTTTATCACAGATACTCTGCCAGGTGAGAGTAGCCCCCATTTTAAGGTCACTGCAGGCTTAGCCAAGAATGAAATGAAATACCTGCCCCATAAAAAGCGATAAAGGGCAAACAGAAAGCAATTCTGCTTCTTTCTCTCCAAGAAATAACGCTGACATGCTCACGGCAGGGTTCAGAGCCAAATGAACTCAGTTAAAGCAGTAAACGACTGGAAAACGGGAGACGTGACCTTAGCTAAGATTTGCTCACTTTCTTGCTGGCTGTTGGAGTAAAACGGGTCAGCTGACTTTTGCACTCTTCTATATAAACCCCATGAAATTAGCTAAACTAAAAAAAAAGAGAGAGAGAGAGATAATATTGGTATTGTATTCAGTTATGCCACAATACATATTTATGAGAACTGTGACAGGACTCGTCAGTACATTTAAAGCTCTATTATTACAGTAACAAGCAGCTGATTGACAGTAAAATACAGGGGGGTTTGAAATATCAGGAACAAAAACAGAATCCGCAAAAACATGACACAGCGGCTCAGGAAATGTGTAGAGTGTAAACATGAACATGCAGCACATATGTTATAAACAATCAATACAAAATGAATTATATCTCACCCTGTGTATACACACACACAAACATATATATATATATATATATATATATATATATATATATATATATATATATATATATATATATATACACACACACACACTTACATATACAGGTCCATAAGTATTTGGACAGTGACCCAATTTTTGTGATTTCGGTTCTGTACACCATCACAATGGATTTGAAATGAAACGATCAACATGTGATCGAAGTGTAGACATTCAGCTTTAATTCAAGGGGTTTAACAAAAATATTGCATTAACCATTTATTAATTACAGACATTGTGTCACTGTCCAAATACTTATAGACCTGGCTGTATATATACACTTGTATTTGCGTTTCCCTCCTTTTCCTTTTTTTAAAATGTAGTCCTAGTGCTTTGCTGGTAGTGTTCGTGATTTTTAATCTAACAAAACTGTCTCCAAGTATCATGATATATAATATTGTTTGCTATATTGCTCATCTCTCATTTGCGAACAGAATTGTCCTCTTCAATTTACTGAAACTGTGGTTCAGGAAGCTGATGTGTGTGTTTCATTCTCTGAAGTAGGCTTTGGACAGGAAATGACACTCTACAGATGGACAACGTATATCCTGAAGGGTTACAGCACTGCAAACTTTTAATTTGTTAGCCAAAGTATGTGCTCTGAACTCCTCGCACAAACACACAAATACAGCATTGAGAGAGATATCTCGCTGGTTGAACAGTTTTCTATGGTAACAGCATTTAGGTGAGAATGGAAAATGCAGAGAACATTGTACAAAAATAATTTCATGCCTTCACAAAGTATTTAAAACCACGAATAAGCACTGCAAGTATGTACAATATATTTGAATATTTTAAGGAATGTCATTAACAGGCAAGCATAAACCTTGACCAGTGATGTCGCCATGATCTGTGAGTCAGTAACATAAAATTTCATTTACACAATCAAGCATCTCTGATGTGGTTCAAGTGTGCGTCTTTTATACAACACGTTAAACGCTGGAAGCATAAACATTTCTGTCCTTCATTAACTCTACAGAAAACTTAAATAATATGCATTAAAATAAACAATTATTCATCAAGCTAGCATTCATTCATTCATGAGAATTGTGGTGCTCGTGAAAATGTCAGTGCAGACAAAATCAGTTCTTCATGTTCCTCTCCAGTGTTTCTTCTCCGTCTCTCCACTTTTTCGTTCCCTTCCTCCCTCTCTAGCTGTCCTGAGAGCCGCTGTTCTTGTTCCTGTTGCGGCTCAGAGGGAAGGTGGATTTGCTCTGTGGTTGGGTCATCTTGCTGGCCAGGTGGACGAAGGGCTCGATGAGAGAGCGCCTGTCAGTCACTGAAACCTCCCAGAGCCTGACTTTCTCCTGACGAGCCCACTGCTGAGCCACCTCACTGTCCACGCTCCTCTGCTCAGCCGCGTCCAGCTTATTCCCCAAGACCACAATCGTCACCTGCACAGAGACAAGACAAACAACAGGATATATAAAAAGATATATAAAAATCTTAAGGTTTTTCTTTTGTTTTTGTGTATATCTCGTACTAAATAGTTTTAGATCTTCAAACAAAGTACAACATAAAACAGAGGCAACCTGAGTAAATGCACAATTTTATTTTATTTTTTTCATACATTTTTTTACTGAAGCAAAAAAGTTATCCAACACTTATGACCCGTGTGAAAAACTTATTGCCCCCATAAATTTAAAATCTGGTTGTGCCTTTAGCAGCAATCATTGCAACCAAATCCTTCCGATAACTGGACATCAGTCTTTCACTTACTTCCAGGACTAGGATTTACTCCTATGCTTTGGATCATTATCTTGCTGCAGAATCCAGTTGCGCTTGAGTTTCAGCTCACGGACTGAAGACCGGACATTCTCCTTTAGGATTTTCTGCTAGAGAGCAGAATTCATGTTTCCCTCAATTATTGCAAGTTGCCCAGGCCCTGAAGCAGCAGAGCA
This sequence comes from Ictalurus punctatus, assembly GCF_001660625.3. Classification (NCBI taxonomy): domain Eukaryota; kingdom Metazoa; phylum Chordata; class Actinopteri; order Siluriformes; family Ictaluridae; genus Ictalurus; species Ictalurus punctatus. The sequence goes on from NC_030417.2 coordinate 33,750,692, forward strand.
TCCCCACACCATCGCGCTTCCACCACCATGCTTGACCGTAGGTATGGTGTGCTTTTTGTGGAATTCTGTGTTTTGTTTACACCAGATGTAACAGGACTCCTGTCTTCCAAACAGTTCCACATTCAACTCCTCAGTCCACAGAACATTCTCCCAAAAGGTTTGACGACCATCAAGGTGTGTTTTGGCAAAATTCAGACGAGCCTTAACGTTCTTCTGGGTTGTCAGGGGTTTTCACCTCGCCACTCTTCCATGGATGCCATTTTTTCCCAGTGTCTTTCTGATAGTGGAGCCATGAACAGTGACCTTTATTGATTCAAGAGAGTCCTGTAGGTCCTTAGATGTGCTCTTGGAGGAATTTTAGAAGGTCGGCCACTTCTGGGAAGGTTCACTACTGTGCCGATTTTTTCCATATGGAGAGAACGGCTCTCGCTGTGGTCCTTGGAGTCCAAGAGCATTTGAAATAGCTTTGTAACCCTTCCCAGACTGATGTATTTCAATCACCTTCTTCCTCGTCATTTCTGGAATTTCTTTCAACTTCGGCATTGTGTGTTACTGCGTAAGATCTTTTAACCAACTTCACGCTGTTGAAAAAGTTCTATGTAAGTGCTGATTTGATTGAACAGGGTTTGCAGTAATCAGGTTGTGTCTAGTCCAGCTGAACCCCATTATGAACGCAGTTTCATAGATTTGGGGAATTAGTAACTACGGGGGCAAACACATTTTCACACAGGCCCAGTTGGTATTAGATAACATTTTAGCTTCAATAAATAACATTATCATTTAAAAACGGTATTTTGTGTTTACTCAGGTTGCTTTTGTTTTGTCTTAGATTTTGTTTAATTTCTGAAACAATTTAGTACGAGATATACACATAAACCCAGAAGAAATCAGGATGGGGGCAAATACTTTTTCACAGCACTGTATATCAGGTCAATTTTGTGGTCATCTTATCCATACAGCCATTCATATTTGAATATATTCATGATATACTGAGCAAAAAAAAAATGACTGTGAATAAATGAAGAACTAAAAACAAAACATTAGAAGTTTATGATAAAATGACCAATCCATAAAATCTTGCCTCATCGTGATTTTCCTGCTCGGTGTTTGATGCGATATGAACTCATCACTCAGTCTGAAGCCGCATAACCTGTAGGTGCATTCATTTTCTAATGCGTTTAAATACAACCGCTCTACGGTATGTACGTTTACATGCAACCAAATGATCCGTTAATAATGGGATTGACAGCTCAGTGGGATTGAAAAGCCTTCATGTTAACACCTCGATCAATCCGATTGAACTCCATCTGAATACCTTGCTCAGTTTTCCTCCGTTTGGTGCGAACACGCCGACAGACGCTCTGAGCTTTGCGCAGAAGTTTTGTTCGGAGTAAATGTAACGCACACGTAAGTGAATATTTGAATCGGATTGCAATGTTTACAGTACACATAAACAATACGTTCGGAATCTGCAATCGGATTGAATTCATTCGGATTGAGGAAAATGGGCGCGTGTAAACATATCTAGTGTAAGGTAAGATGAGACTTTCACGGAATCAATCATGAATGAGTCGTCGTTCAGGATTTACGTGAACAGATAAAGACGCAGTTCCAGACTCTGACCTCTTTCTTGTCACGGCAGCGGTCGATCTCTTTCTTCAGCGCCTCCATGCGCTTGAAGGACTCTTTGCTGTCGATGCTGTAGACGAGCACGAAGCCGTCGGCGAAGCCGAAGTAATGGCGTGGGAACTCGACGCCGTCACGCAAACCCCGTGTGTCATAGAAACGCACCTGCTCCCGTGTGCCTCGGTCCGTCTCCACCGAGCCGATATAGATGTCCTCCAGCGTCTCCATGGGCTCAGAACCTACCGCAAGAACATGCGTTCATGTTTTAGTGAAACTGACCAAACAAAACAAAAAAACCCAACATACTCGTTTTAAAAGTAATACTTTGACTCACCGGCAACATGATTTCCGTACAGTAACTGTTCAAGGATCGCCGTCTTCCCCACAGACGCCTGGCCACACACCACCACCTTACAGCTCTTTCCCATGATCACACTCCACACAGATTCACCTCATTTACACTGAAACAAACAGGCGCAAAAACAGGAATTACAGAAGAAACTCTTTCCAAAGTGTGAATCATTGAATACGTGTTATTTCATTTCATCTTAAAGCGGCGGTTAATAATATTTAGAGCCCTCTGCTGCTTGTGAGGTAAAACACAAATTGCAATAAAACAAACATACGAGCCTTTACGTTTCAAAAATTCGACCGCCGTGTTGAAACTACGTTTGCCTTGTGAGTTGTTTATAGGAAAAAGATGCAGAGATGAGCACTTCTTTCAAAGCTAGAATATTTTCAGGGCCAGAAATATGTACAGAACAATCTAAAAATGACGAGAGAGAGAATAAAAACCTCTAGTCAAATCTTTTGCACAGCAATATTGCAAATCACAGATATCTTTTGAATGTTAAGACTATTATAGGACTAGAGACACTTTTAAAAGTTACAAATGGCAACTTTAAGACAAACATACAGAGCTGCATCAAACAAAATCCTGAATGCACAAAAGGGTGCTGTCGTTTTGATAGGTGATGAGGCTAAATTTGATTTATAGAGCCCTGGTGAAACAAGCATGAGGTTTTTTTGTTTGTACATTTCAAGTTCAATTTAAATTACAGTAAAGGTTTCTGTCCAGTTAAAACACACTGCGGCTATTTTTGCTAAGCTAACTGTTAGCTCTCTCACATCTGTACAGAGATGTGACATGAACAGCTGTCTACATGCAGTAAAATAAATCTAACATCGCTGCTCATGTCGCAACCAGTCACTCCTGAGCGTGTTTCAAAATAAAAACAAGATAACACAAGATACATACAGTCGAGAAGGTAAGAAAGCTTCCGAGCTGTACTCATCATCAGCACTTCCTGTTTACACCCGCACACAGGGTTGCCAGGTCTGCGTTTAAATCCCGCACATGTGGAAAACTCAAGTCCCTTACAAACTTCAAACACTGCTGCAATATATATGTAAAGACACAATTTTTGAATTAAAACACACACTTCCCATAAATAGTTTTTGAATCATGTTTTAAATGATTTCCTAGTTTTCATTTACATAGAAATGTATTAAACAGACCTAGAATGAGTTGACACAAAATAATATATGGCAACATGTACGGAAGATAAGATAAGATCAACTTTATTGATCCCACACTGGGGAAATTCCCTCATTACAGCAGCTCAGTTACACAAAACAGATAAGAACATACACATTAAATAGGATTAGAATATAAATATTTAATAAATGTTAAATATATTATTTTTATCATGTAAAATATGTAATAGGAATAGGAAAATAACAATAATAATAGTAATATGTACACTATGAACACCTCATTGTAGTTACAGATGAATAAGAATATGAATATATACAGATGAGCAACACCTCGTTCATATACAGTATCATATACTCCCCCAGTCCAAAGACATGCATGGTAGGCCTGATGCTCCCTGGGATAGGCTCCAGGTTTCCCCACGACCCTGAAAAGGATAAAGCAGTATAGAAGATGGATGGATGGACAGTAGAGGGTGAGAAACAAAGAGTGATAAATGAATAAATATACATAGTGCAGAATTTTATGAATTCTGTGAATTTTAAGAATTGAGGAAGTTTTCCAAAGAGTTTTTTTTTTTACTTTATTAAAGAACGACACATAATACTATCCATTTATAGCTACATTTAATATTTCAAAACTTCAGTGAGTAACAGTAGTTCCTGTTATGTTACGACAGCTATAGCATATATGTTTCTCAGACACAGGAAATGCATTCATCCTGAAGACTTTCTTTTGGCGGAAAACCTACTGACTGTTAAGAAAAGTACTGACAATGGAGACTCCTTCCATAAATGCTAAATAAACATCTCCTTACAAAAAGCTTCAGCGAAAATGATATGTGCTTCTTCGTTGAACAACAGCAAATGATTTCATTTGTTTATTATTAATCTTAGATTGTATGGGGCGCCTTCCATACAGGTCCCTGTGTATGGTAAGTGCCATAGTTTAGTATAACAAGTGCGTTAACAGAAACCTGTGATTTGCCTTGCAGTTGGCAATGCTGTTAGAGCTGCTATTATAGAAAATTAATCAACACCTTCTAACCAATCAGATTTGAGAATTCAACAGAACTGTGGAATAAGTTCCAATAATGAACATAATGGGCGCATGGTGGCTTAGTGGGTGTTCGTTTTTTAGCCGTGGTCCTGTGTGTGCGGAGTTTGCATGTTCTCCCCGTGCTGCGGGGGTTTCCTCCGGGTACTCCGGTTTCCTCCGCTAGTCCAAAGACATGCATGGTATGCTGATTGGCATGTCCAAAGTGTCCATAGTTTAGGAATGGGTTGCGTGAATTTTCAAAGCACATGGAAACTTGGCAACCCAGTAACCCTGCCCACATCTCTGCAGCAGATATACCGCTGATGAATAAGGATAGCGCGCCATCTAGTGTCAACACGACAAGTTACTGCAATTATGCGATCATATGCGCTTATTCACGTCACATTACAATACAACGACACCGTTGAGAATCATTTTCCAATCCAGTGACACTCTTTATATCTCTATTATAGACAAAGTTTGTCGAAAGTCAAATTCTGATGTCTGTTTTGTGCACAAGTTCTGCTCAGCTCCTATACGTCATTTCCTCTGTCGTATTGGAGAACATCCTCTATGAGTTCCTAATGTGTGTGCAACCAATTTTCATATTTTGGGAGGAGACTGGAACAATTCTATTTGAACAACAACGTTTTCTGTGTTGCGCTTTGGCATTTGAATGTAAGAGAAAAATGAATCACTTCAATCAATACAGATGAAAACTCCTGACAATATGTTTGGAATATTTAATAAGGAGATTTAAACTTTTATAACATTTATTTCCCCCACCATAATGTTTAGGCCTATACTATTTGTCGATATTTGTTGTTGTTGTTGTTGTTGTTGTTGTTGTTGTTGTTTGAGATTATGAGCATCTGCATGAATGTTTTACTGACATAAATAACTTTCCTTTTGCACTTTTCTTGTTATTATTGAATTTAAATTCCCACTCTAATTTATAACTATTGGTATTATAATCATTACTTTTAAAAAGTGGTGTGTGAGATTTAAATGTATTAATAGCAGTAAAACTGCTGCTTATTTTGGCTTAGGATTATTTTTGTTTACACTACACTCCTACTTCGTGCGGGCAATTTCTTGCAGCTTGGTTCAGATATCGACAGTGCATGTGAAGTTACATATAGAAATGTTTGGCGTCTGTTTGAATGAAAGTTCTGAAAAATCAGATGAACATAAGGCGAGTTACAGCCGATCGTTTTATTGGCATCTCTCCGTAGACTCCCATTGGTTTACTGTCAAACATGGCCCTTTCCAATATGGCGGACGCGTTAACGTATCACAGGGGCGAGTAACCTACTTCCTCCATAGAGAAGAGCTACCCAATAGAGTGGTGCAGGGATGACGTAATTTCGTGACGCCAAAAACCGGAAACGAGTTACCATTTTAGCGCTTCCGGTTCCATCGTCCCGAAATCAGTGGGTGTTTGGAATGGGAATTTTGGTTAAAAGCCTGAAACAAGGTATGTGGTGAAAACGAGCTCAACATATTTTCACGTTTTATTCTACGACATAAAATACACCAGTAATACCCCACTCATGATTTAAAAATAAAATAAAATAAAATAAGCTATTACGTGTATTGAAAAATGCGGTTTCTAAGAAGTTGCTAAATGGGACTACAGACGTTGTCGAGGATATTAAACGTCATCACGCCAAACAGGAAAAACTTTGCAGATAAACTGGTTCAGGTATGCTGTGCACAATTCCCGAAAAAAACGACGATGAAGATTAATCCACAGAGTAAATCCGTATTATGGAAATGTTTTAAAATCATGTTTGGAAAAGTTGTCGGAAGTTTGGTGATGGTGACGTTGAAGTCGCGCGACCGTGGTGTAATTAGTTGATAGCATAGGGTTAGTTTTTTTTTTATTATTATTTCTGGCGACTGTATTTAGGCTTCAGATTTCATAAAGGTTGTGTTAATTTATGAAAATTAACTTGATGGACAAAATGTGTTAGTATTGTAAACGTTTGTTGACCACAGAGGTTTTTATTTTTTGATCATCCAAAAGCCTATGTGAAAATCCTTTTTACTTTTTTTTTTTTTTTTTTAATTATTACTATTATTAATGCAAGGTATCAAAAATACAAATGCATAGCAAAATGTAAAAGTTACATACAATTAATTGATAATGAAAGTAAAGCATCATTTATACATATATGCATATACATTAAAAAAAACAGAAAACTTTACTGAAATAAATTAAAAGGTGAAATAACTTTATTGTCTTAAGAGCTTTAAGATTCTTAGATGATGAAATATTTTGGATGTACTGTTGGACCGCTCTTCTAAAAACAATGAATAAGGGATTTTGATGAGTGAATTTACTGCCGTGAATGTGGAAATTTGCAAGGAGCAATAAAAGATTAATAATAAAGTATTCATTAAATTGAGCTTTTTGTACATTACAGAAGCCAAACAGTACATCGAAAAAATCCTATTGGGTTTTGTCAAGGGAAACAGTGTGATAACTTCCAGGTTACAGTACAAAATGGCGTCATCACTGCACCGCTCTATGAAGGGGGCGAAAGTAACGGCCATATAGAACGCACGTCATTTTTCCAAGCTGAAGCTGGAGTTGTTTAATTACTGACACTGGTGTAAACAAGAATTCTGATTTTCATCACTTCAGTTTGAACGACTCTGTTAAATGGCTGCCGTTGGCGGTCTCCCTCTGCAACGCGCCCTGATTGGAGGTGAAACAGTGGGAAGGGCTGCACTTTGGGGCAGGGAAACATGTATCAATGCCTAACCCTAACCAGGAGCCCTAATAGGTGTGTTCAACTTGGGCTGCGGCTGGATGTAACCGATCAGTGAGAGATGCCGCTTGCAGTCGGAGTCGTCAAGTCGGACACTTTCTGCTTCCCGTAGTGACTCTTGCGCAGTGTTTGCTTTCTTTGGACTAAATGTAAAATTTCTCAAATAAACAGACGTCTAAATTTTACATGTAGCAACCAGAAACCCTTTTCACTGAATGGGTTAATATTTTTTCTGGGTTCTATATTTTTTATCAGTTTTATTTTTATTAAAAATTACACTATAACATTAAGGATACATGAAAAGGGTTTTTACTGATAGAAAAATATGGATTTGTGAGCCTTAGCGGAACTGAAGGTGTCAGAATAAACACGAAAAGCATGTCATCGTTGTCGTCGGTGAGTCTGGCCAATCGTGAAATAGTTTTGTCATTATCAGAGCTAATGCAGCCGCTCTGGAGAAGCTGCTCTCGTATTGCTATCGCGGTACTTTGAGGCCATACGTCACAGTGACATTGCATCAGCGCCATCTCAAGTGCACTGTAGTGGTGTTACGTATGACACTGAAGCTTCAAGCAATGTCTCGAGTATGCAACACAACCTCCATTGAAGCTATGTTTCGGGGTGTGTATTGTTTTCACAGTCACGTGATTGACGGCAAACGAAGCCTAACTTTCTGTCCAATCACGTGCATGATTCGCTTTGCGTGCCGGAATGTTTGAACCCCGGATCTTACTTTACGAGTTCTTGTTGGCTCAGTCTGGTTGGTTGGTTTGTGAGGAGTACTGTACTATGAAAGTTGTATAATCAATATGTTACATTTAAATCATCACGTATTACTTGTCACAAATAATTTGTTGTTTTGTTTTTTTCTTAGTGAATTTTTTGGTTTTGTTTTGGTAATTTATACATGTTGGCATTGCAGTTTGTTTGTACTCCTCTGTACCATGTGTAAGAGTGTTCTCTAAGGCAGGCGAAGTATTGTCAAAGAGGAGAAATAGACTCAGCCTCAACACTGTCAAACAGCTCTTAATTCTCAATAAAAATAATTAAAAACATCGTCACCTTTCTGTCTTCCCACAGTTACACAAGCACTATCACTGCCAAGTAATAAGCACATGTAATACCCAGATGATCCCATCACACAGTATTCACATTTTAGTTCCACACTTTATATGTATGGATCGTTTTTGTCCATGTCACAATGAATGATTTTCATTCAAACTTATTCAGTCACATTGTTAAATACCCAGTCATACAAGTAATATGAATTATGCAAATAATTTCAGGAAAAATACTTGCCATATGCAACTCTGTTAATCAAATATGTGTACATTATTCTTCTGTTACATCATACTGAATTATTTTAGTTCATACTGGCATTTATTGCCATACTTTTAATGTGTAAAATAATTTATCAGAGGAAAAAAATCAAAACACACACATACACACGTGTTAGACTTTTAATTGTGCACATAACGTTGAAACACTGTATGGAGTGTGTAGTGGCTGCTCCATCTGACGGACTTCTTCCACAGCCTTTTGGCTGCTTTGTTTTTTACTAGCCACCAGATGGCACTGTTTTCGACACTGTCGAAGCGTTGAATCTTTTCCCGGAACAGTCAGGGGAAAGCCTCAGTGCTTTGTGAGGCTTCATTCCCCCGTCCCTACCGGAGACCCCCAGGGATCCATGAATCATAGCTCAGGGTCTGCAATTTTCTAATTTTGTTGCAGTTGTGAAATCCATAAACCATCAATATCAAAGTTGTTATGAATATAAATAATATACCCTGGAATCTAGTGACAATATTATGATACAAATGGGTTCTATGGGCTATGGGTGAAAAGTTAAGAAACAAAAAAACAAAATCACAAGATTAATGTGTACAATAACATTACATAGATAAAGATAGGAGTGTACTGTTTAAATAATGTGTCTGATGGTTTGTAAAAGAAATCTGAACCAAAAGTTTTTAGTGAAAGGGGCTCTCATGATGGACGAAAGTGCTTAAGATTAAATTTAACAAAATAAACAAATAGATAGATGATTCATTAAATCATAAATTATCATTTGTTAAATAAATATTTATTTTATGCAATGTATTTTCACCTGACTGAAAAGTTTGAGAACCGATCAACCTGGCCCCGCCCCTAAACCAGACTTCGACCAACATCGATTGGCTGGTGAGTTGCATTGCACTGAAAGGGGTAGGGGTTAGTGGACTATCTGTTTATTTTCAAATTAAATTAAATAAGCAGAAAAGTTACTTTTTAAAGGTTTAACTGCTGCACACTTTAAATTAATTATCCATATTTAAAAAAAAAAACTCTTTAAAATAACAGCTTCAGTTGCGTTTGGATCTAAAACTCCCTCATGAAGTGAAGAAAGAAAGTCACAAAGTGCATAAAGTTCCTCTGAGACTAAATTTCTACACAAACAAACACTTACAGAACCACAAACCGTTCCGGTACTCACCTACAAGCTGAAGTTAACGGGCGAATTCTCGCGAGATGTTGCGCTGCTTCAAGTCAGCCGCCGATCAGCCTGCGCAGCGCCGCATGAAGTCGAACACACCTAACAACCTCTCTCTCAAGCCCTAACCCTAACCCTTAACTCTAATGGGCGGAGCTGAACTTCTGGGCTGGGGCTACATGTGTCGCTCCGACACGTGTAGCCCCGCCCAGACGTTAAGCACCGCCCCTTTCTGCGGGCTGCAGTCAGATCAACTTGACGCGAGTCAAGTAGACCCCGCAAAGAAGGCGGGGTTAGAATGTAATGAGGGCGTGGCCACGTGGTTGCATCAAAGTGTTCGCACGCTGTTCGTGGTTCTTGACAGCAAAATGGCGACGGTTGGCTACGATGCGGCTGCGGATCCGGAGATGGACTCGCTCAGCGATGAGGAGCTGGAAAGGTATTTTAAAAACCCAGATGCATCAGTGTCATACATGACGTTTAAACGAATCAACATTTTAAGTGAATAATGTCAGGTTAAATGGCGCCTTGAGAGAAATGTTGTCCCAAACGCACAGCTTGGAAAATCCCAAGCTCCTGTTTTTGTTGGCCTAACAGGCGGAATCGCTTTCGGGTTTCCCCCCATATTTACACCAGATGATATTCACTCTTTTTCTTCCCAGTGCTGAATATCGAGTGGACAAACGTATTAGCCGCTCGGACTGTTTTTAAGCTTCATTCTGGGTCTTTTTTTTTTGAGAGAGAGAGAGAGAGCTAGCCACAGTGAGCTAAATTAGCTTAGCCATAAGCACAGCCATGATGGTCCTATGCTTTGTTAGACAGTTTAAATAGAATAGATCATATTAGTAATGACATAAAGACAGCTCGGGTTCGTGATGCGAGCATTTAATGTATTGAGCATGGTGTATATTTGGATTTATCGTCCATGTGAATTTAATAACACGTGTTAACTAAACACCATGCTCCTTATCGGCAAGCTGCCTGTCACTGCTGTCCGCATTTAGCTCATCATTCACAGCATAATATCACCTCCTTAAATAGTTCACACCCTCAACGTTTAGTTCCCAAAAAAAGAAACGGTGACCTTTTTATTGGACTACAATACCGCCGTTTTGTTTTTTCTTTTTCTTTTGGCTATGAAGTTTCAGTTTTAATTCGGAGCTGTTTGCCGGGTATTTAGAGTCGGCGGAATAATACTTTAGCTACCTACCGAATTGTGGATCAAATATTCAAATTTTGATGGGAAAACATGAACTTTAATTAACTTTCCTGTCCACAAAAAGGCTAAAATTGCCCGTAGTGGTTAGAAAGCTAGAAGAAGGTAGTTAACTGTGTACATGACGTCATGACACCGAGCTTTTGCTTAGCGTTAGCCGCGTTTCGGTGAAATATCCCTTTAAGCGGAAGTGCACCTTTAATTAGACTCCCTTTATAAACTTCTGGAAGTTTCTGTCGTGAAGCCTTTATCTCAAAGCGTGCGCACACACCTTAACGAGCCATTCCGTTTCGGGAGTGTAACCCTATGCACAGGAAGTGAGGGGTGTGTGAGAGAGAGAGAGAGAGAGAGAGAGGCCTGAGACAGCAGCAGATGAGGACGCTTCCCATCCCTTAGTATTATTGGCACCAAGATGATTTTTCCGGACCTCTTATCCTACCCAAGGTCGTGAGGGAGCCTGGAGCCTACCCCCGGGATGAGGCAGGGGACACCCTGGATGAGGTGCTAACTCATCGCAGGCCACAATTGCGCACACACGGACAACTTATAAATGCCAGTTAGCCTATAGTGCATATCTTTGGACTGGGGGAGGAAACTGGAGTACCCTGAGGAAACCCCCGAGGCACAGGGAGAACATGCAGACTCGTGCACACGAGTGAAAGGCAGGATCAGTTTTGGAGATGTGCTTATTTTAAATTTATACTTACTCACTTCCGGGAAGCGATTCAATTGTTGATGACTCACCCTGTACTAGTATTGTGTTCGAATTGGACGAACACGACTGGGGGCGTGTCTTGCTCTACAGTGGCAGCTCGTTTTCTGCAAGAATGGATGGTGGACGGTTGTGCTTGTTTTTGGTGATTTTCTTTCACACAGTTCCCTTTCCCAGCTATCGCTTGATGGGGGGGCGGGGTTGAAAGTTGGCAGGTATGTGAGAGGCACATTTCAGAGGGGCGTTTTCCCAAATTGGGGCTGTCCAGACTGATTGAGAATGCCACGCTGTATTTATATATCATTGGGGCTTCTCCATCAGTAAGAGCAAGTCATATAATTTAATCTACAATTTAGACGCATCCAACGCGTCCCAGTGAGGACCCCGTGGCTCTCGGTCACTGTCGGCAGTGCTGACACTGACCTTGGGTCAGACATGTATGGCGTAACAACAATAATTCATTAAAAGTCTTCTGTTCTCCATATTTAGCTAGTTCAACAAGCTACTTTCAGGGCTGTTTAGATTCGGCAGTAGTAGTCTACACAACTTTGACATGATAATTGGAGCACTGTAGTAGTGGAGATTTGGCAAATCATTGGCAAATTACAATATGGTATAAGAGGAGTAATACATATCAGGATGTGCTGTAATAGGAAAATAATCCACTACAGGGTTGTAATAGTAACTCTGCTTTGTGCTGGGCCACATCACACCATCTGATGGAAGAAGGGGGGCGGAGGAAACCTCTGAACTAGGGTTGTAGACGGATATTCAAATATTCAGTTAACCACCAGTATTTTAATACTGAAAATCATTATTCAGGTATTCGTTATGCCCTACAACCAAAAGAATTCAGTGAGAGATTGTGGAAAAGAAAATCCACGTCTGGCAACGTTATAATGCATAGATTGGTACTTTCATGCTGTGCTTCAGGACTGAAAAAAAAAAGCTTAATACGCATACAGGGACACTGTGTATGATCAGAAACGTTGTTAAATCCAATCAGATATAGATCAATTGGATCATGATACTTGAAGGTATGTCTAGGATACACAAACAGCGGATCATGAAATGGGTCTGCTAACAAACTGCCAGCGATACCGTAGTGTTGCGTTTCAACTTATAAAAGGAGAAAAACAATGCATTTGACAGTACAACACTTTTTTTTTTTTTTTTTCAATTTAAAAAATTAGAAAAAGAACTCATGATGCCTGCAGTATCTCTGAAAAGCGTATTATGATGTGTATATGTCGTATTATCCAGTGCTTTTGTGCACAAGTACACACACACGCACACACACACAGTGTATACCGCCGACTTTAAGAGTGAGGTCATTAGTTTAGTTCCACCACGTTGTGACCTACATGCATTACTTTCCTGCAGTGCAGTTCTCTTTTCAATCTCTTTCTCTTGCAAACCTGTTCGGTTTTGGTCTAGGGCTAATGTTGGGCATTTTTCGCTAGTTGTTAGCGTTCCTGCAGCCGTGTACAGAATAAGTACAAGGTCATGCAGTGTGTTAGAGCGACACAGGACTATAGCAGGGGCACTGCAGTTGTTTAAAAAAGAAAAATAGAAAATTCCAGAGATAAACCGTCCCAGGCTTAGTGTCAGGTTGATGTATAGCAGGCTCTTAGTCAGGATTAGATCATTTAGAAGATATAATACAAGCATCAAATCTGGAGCTAAAGAGACTTCAGCTTTAGTATGAGGTAGCCTGATTGTGAGGTGATTTTTGGGTTCTTTATTGCCTTTCAGTTACCCTGTTAAATAAATCTGACCAGGTTTCTTCTGTTAGGTCTCAAACGCGCAACATGTTACTGAAACGATTCGATTACAAAAGGAATAGGGGTCTTACCGTTTCATCATATGATAACCCGGTCTAAAAATATCCTGGTATTAACTGATGAGGTGAAAACAACATACAAGCCCGTGGTTACAATTAAAGGAAAATTTTATTATGAAATCTTAGCACAAAAGTCTGTGCAAATCCTTGTATGTGTATAGAGTTTACGATCCCCTCCGAAACTATTGGAACGGCAAGGTCGGCTCTTTTGTGTTTGCTGTAGACTGAAGCCATTTGGGTTTGAGATAAAACGATTAATATGAGGAGTTTTAAAACTTCAGATTTTATTTCCTGGTATTTATATATGTATACGTGTTGAACGACATAGAACTTATCACATTTCATATCCGACCACTCAATTTATGGGTGAGCAAAAATATTGGAACATGTGACTGACCGGTGTTTCTTGTTACCCAGGCGTGTCCTGTTAGATGAACTGTTTAAACAATGAATAGCTCTGAATCCTGAATATCTACTCTTAGTTTTAGCCTTCAGTTTCACCTGTGAAGGCTGCATTTGTGGTTAAAAAGGATAACCCAACATGAAGATCAGAGAGCTGTCTATGGGAGAAAAGCAAGCCAGTATGAAGCTGAGAAAAGACGGGTATTACACAAATATTGGGCACAGCCAATACAAAAATCTGGAATGTCCGGAGAAAGCAAGCAAGCACTGGTGTACTGAGCAACGGACGACGAATGGGTCGGCCAAGGAAAACAACAACTGATGAGGGAAACATTGTGAGAGCTGTGAAGAAAAATCCAAAAACAAGAGTCAGTGACATCACCAACAGTAAAGTTTGGATGGGAGTGTATAACAAAAACAAAAAAAAAGATAAAATCTGTATACTTTGAGTTTTCATACCTGACACTTCAGGACAGGAAGGAATAAAGTTTGTTTGAATAAAATGTCCCCCATGTCCTGAAAGCCCCTTGGGGACAATCATATCTTTATAATTCCTGTTCCCATATTGGAAATGTTTTGTTTAAGTATCATGTCTTGCATTTGCTATGTTGCTTCACTTTGGTGAGTGTTTCAGCTTGTGCGAAGGACACAGGTCTGCTGTGCCCCTTGGCATTCTTTTCATATGTTTATGGCATCACCTGAGGTATAAAGGCCCGGTGAGACCAACTTTATGCAAATGAAATTACATTTGTTTCATTGGAGTGCAGAGAGATAAACAGCGAGGTTGCTGACGTGCAGAGATGCACATTTAAATTGATTTCAATAATGACGCTCTTTGTGTGTCGACCTCACACAATTCTTACTGCAGTGCAAAAGATCTAAAATACAGGAAGAGTATTATTCTAATTCTAATTTTCTATAATAGTTTCCAACTGACTGCAAACTATTCCTTAAAAAAACCAACAGCATGTCAGGATACACAGTCAGGAGGTCAGTCATTTTATTTTATTTTATTTTATTTATTTATTTTAACTGTTTACGGTGGGCGAGAGTTAGCTTGCCAACTCCAAAAAAAATCTTTTAGGATTAGATTTAATATCCCTAAATTCATTTTAACAAGATGAATTCTGTTTATAAAGCCGTGGTCACAAGATTTAATCCTTGAACCTAAAGCTAAAATGCTACGTCGTGTCTAAATTATTTTTCACACAGATTCTGGGCTGTTTGAGCCGCTTGAAAGCGGTGAGCTTCAACCAAACCTTGGTGTGGTCTGCATCAGGTCTGGAAGCTATCCATGCTTGGCACTACACACCGAGTAACGTAATAGTTCACCTTATCTTACTTCCTTTTTCTACTTTCGTGATGGCAGGGAAAGGGTTGTTGTAATTACTGAAACCCAGACTTTCATGGGACTGGAGCACTGTGCGAGTGCTTGCACTGAGAACATCATGAAAAATTCACATCTCCTGCACAGCTCAAAAGACTTTTCATACGAGAACAGCTCATTCATTGTTTGTAGGTATTCCTGTACAATAACGTGTCGTGCTTCTAAAAGGCACCGTTCTTCACCGCTTGAGTGTTGGTACCACAGGAAAGTGATTGATTTTTTTTAAAACAGCAATTGTAGTGATTTCCCGTTTTGCAAACCTGCGTGCCCAAAAGTGACATATGGAATTTCGCAATCGATCCAAGGCTCATAAAGCATTGCATGTGATGGCAAACCTGCGTTAAGGATACCGGCCCCAAAAACAAGTCGAGAATCAGTCATGAGTGAGAGACTTGAGTATTGGGACCAACTGCAATTACTGAGTACACCATAATCTAGGACTTTTTTTGTTGCAATGCATCCAGTGCCACCTTCCTTCGTCGATCCTGCCGGCTTTACTTGTTAACATCTTTGGACGTTTTGTATGAAAATAATTTATCCTAGGTTCTTAAATTATACTACCACACCAATAATATTGTTCAGTATGTGTGATTTGAGTTTATACGGATGTGGAAGGTCGGCTGACCCGAGCCGTCCATCCTTCCAGCAACATGTGCTGCACTCAGCTGTTTCCCATAATTCAGTCCTGCGTTGGCTGTAGTGTTCACTGATGAATGATGAACTAATGATCGCATTGGAGCGGCAGTTCATCGCTTATGTGTCATTACTGCTATGAGTTTCCATGATGAACACATTGTGGAGGGCTGCGATAAAAGAACGGTCTAAAATTCGGAAGTTCCATTATAGTTCAGTTCATTAGGTTAGGACCACACAGCTACAGGACCACACACGAGTGAATAGCTGAATACACTGTTGTTAGCGATTATACTGCAGACAGACCCAGACTGCTCAGAGTACTGTGAAAGATTATAAACGTATGGAGGAAAAAAAATCAGTGATATGTTTTCAAAACACGGACCACTGTATCTTCTGAGCAGATCCTGTCTTACGACTTATCCAAACATGCAGTTATGTAAATTATTTAGCTGACAGCAGCTCATTGCACCAGAGACTAGCTAAAGGGCTATGAAATACCCTCTCTGGTATGATTAATGAAGTGACGGACAGAATGGGCAGAGAAGTATCTTCACTTGTGCCTTCAGTTGAGTCAGTGGGCTTAGTCACATGTGGGAACATCAAGCGCCATTGTAAAACAAAGCATAACTACTTTTAGTTGTCTTATTTATAGCTATTAACTAATGATTATTGGATAAGCGTTAAAAAGTATATATTGTAACCAGTCAGTCATGCTAGTTGTATGACATGTTTATAAGTGCAGAATTTTATGTAACTGGACTGGAAAGCTTGGGATAGTTTGGAACATCCAGTAAAGGACCAAATTAAACATCATGAACTCTAGTTAAATTGTAAAATTGACAGGAATTCATGAAACTGGGGGAATCTTTACCTGACTGGAATTCAAACAAAAAAGGCTGTTTTTAAGGCAAGAGAGGTGTAACACGAAGGCCGTGTCCCCCAATACACTCTGTCTGTGTTGTCGCATCGATAATCCTAATAAACCGTGGTATATCTGTATATAAACAAAATAAAAATAAATGAATAGCTTGTTGCGGTGTAACGATACAAAAATGTGATGTGCATTGTGGAAATGTGCGATTCACATCATGGAAATCCGCATTCTGTTAATTATGCATGTAATGCTGATGCACCGCTTGAATCGTTTCACCCCTAATGTCTTGCATTTAAGTATCGAGGCTTGTCCCTGAAAAGTCACATGACTCGAAACACTCCAGCTTACTGTGGTGACGGTCAGACATTTTGCAAGTCAAAATGTCACGGGCATAATTCTGTAATTGCCCCATACTACTAATACAGTTGCAATCAAAATTATTTAACCCCCCCATAAGCAAATCAGGTTTATTGTCAAAATTACAGACTTTGAGCTGTTTGTAATGAACAAAAAAAGCAAGCATGTTTAATATTTAGTAGCGCACCCTTTTGCTGTCATGACCTGCTGGAAACGAGATGCATAGCTTCTGGCACCGTTCCTGAGGAATCTTAGCCCATTCCTCATGAACAATGGCCTCCAGTTCAGTAATATTCTTGGGTTTGTGTGCTGCAACCGCCTTCTTTAAATCCTACCAGAGATTTTCTACGGGGTTGAAGTCAGGCCCTGTAGAATCTTCCAGGATGACTTCTGCACCCAAGCCTTGGTGGAATTTGAGGTATGCTTGATCATTGTCCTGTTGGAAGGTCCAGTGATGCTCAAGCTTCAGCTTCCTCACAGATGGCATGATGATGTCTCCAAGGATTTCCTGA
The DNA here is from genome assembly GCF_001660625.3 of Ictalurus punctatus. Classification (NCBI taxonomy): domain Eukaryota; kingdom Metazoa; phylum Chordata; class Actinopteri; order Siluriformes; family Ictaluridae; genus Ictalurus; species Ictalurus punctatus. Next base: position 33,768,037 of record NC_030417.2, read on the forward strand.
TACTTCAATGAATCCATCTTTCCTTCCACACACTGCAGGTTTCCAGTGCTAGAGAATGCAAAGCAGACTCGGAGCATTACCGAGCCACCACCACGCTTGACTGTGGACAGAGTGCTCATTCTTCTTCCTCCAGACATACCTCTGATCCTATGTGCCAAAAAGTTCCAGTTTTGTTTCATCGCTCCACAGAACAGAATCGCAAAACTTCTGTGGCTTATTTATATGATTTTGAGTCGACTTTTCTTGTGCTTTTGGGTCAGTAGTGGTGAAGGTCTTGGAGTTCTGGCATGGAAACCTTCTGCATTTAGTACGTGCCTTACTGTGCTCACTGAAACCTCAGTGTCTGTCGCCACCAAGTCTTGCTGCAGGTCTTTTGCAGTCACTCGAGGGTTTTTCACAACCTGCCTTCTCACAAATCTGATTTCAGCCATTGATCGCTTCCTTTTCTGCCCCATCCAGGTATTTCATGTATTTTCTTCCCCTAGCCAATTCAGGTATTTCATGTGTTCCAGCTCAAGCACACCTGGTGCAACTAATGAAGCCCTTGATTAGTTGCATCAGGTGTGCTTGTGATTACACCTGATTTTATATTTGTGCTGTTATGAGAGATTTTATTCAGGAGGTTGAATAATTTTTGAAACTGGAGAAATCATTAGTTCAATCATTAGAAAGTTGCTTTTTCAGTTGAATTTGGGGAAACCATTTGAAGCATGCGTTGTGTTGAACTATTTCAATTGCTTTTGTTTGATTTTGTTCATTGCAAACAGCTAAAAGTCTGTAAATATTGACAATAAACCGGATTTGCAATGGGGCTTGAATAATTTTGATTGCTAAAAAATTTTTTTTTTTTAAATAGGTGGTATAATTTTTAACTGCTATTTTAATCAGTGCAGCGTTATTGTAAAAATTGCGCGTGTGTATGTAATTCTCATTGACGAATCTTTGCACTTAACACTCTTCTTCTAGTGAGTGCTTAGACAGTGGTCTAGAAAACTATTACATGAGAGGTGTGCCATTCAGAAGTCATCCTGATTTCTGTGTATGTCCTGTGTTGTCTCCCCAGGGAAGCTGAGGGCTACAAAGAGCAGGGAAATGCTTTTTACGTTAAGAAGGACTACTCTGAAGCATTCAACTACTACACCAAGGCCATTGGTAACTAGCTGTGCAATTCAACTAATTTTAATAATAATGTATATTTGTGTTCTCCTGATTCTGAGCTGTTCTTTGAGAAATGACTGACAGTCCAGGTTCACACGCTGTAGTACGTACGTATGTACAGTAACACTGCCTGGAGAGTTCAGCAGCCTTTTCAGGGGCTCGAACATGTGATTTTTATAAAACATGTTCGAACACTGATTGCAGCTTTGTTCTTTCATGTCTTCGTTTAACAGCAAAAAACAAAGTAGAGCTGTTCACCATAGTAACATGATGTTTTGTGAAAGTTTTTGCGACCGTTCCTTAGAGACCAAATGAAATAGCTTTGTTGTGGTGGTGGTGGTGGTGGTGTTGTTTTTTTCTTCTCATGATTTCTTCCTGGTTGAATTTCCTGTTGTTTGCAGCTGGAATTTACTTTTTGCTTTGATTTAACAGATCTGTGCCCAAAGAATGCCAGTTACTATGGCAACCGTGCAGCTACACTGATGATGCTGAGTCGCTACAGGGAGGCTCTGGAGGACTCCCAGCAAGCTGTGCGGTTAGACGACGCATTCATGAAGGTAAGACGGTGACCAAGTGGACTCGAATCTTCTGTAAACGTCAAGGAAGCGGCAACGGTTCGTTTCCGATATAACGCACTGGACCAGTCATGGTACTTCTGCTCAGAGATATTTCATAAACCCTCTCCAGTTTGGAACGGTAAACTGGGTCAGGACACAGCGGTCCGCACTCATATCGTCTGTTCTGAGGCGCTTCCAGGACTGTGGAGGGGGAAATGCTAACCTAGATGAAATTTACACTACTGTGGCTTTCTGAGCATAGTGCTGCTGTAGGATGTCTCAGTGCCGGAACCGGTTATGAGACTGAGGTCTGTTTGCAGCCTTTTTATGCATTTACGTACAAGCTCTGCGTTTGGAGTAGTGCTGGAAAGAACCATCATTTGGGGAGCCAATATAGCAGTCTTCTGCGTGGTTTCCCCCCCCCAATAATTAAAAAAAAAAGCCAGATGAGCTAATTGACAGATAAATCTGGAATGATTGACAGTTGCGTAGCTGTTTTGAACTCTGATGTGAACCGCTGTTCTGAGAGCCCCACCCCTGAAGGAATATTGAACCAAAGAGTGTTTATTTTGGAGTATATGCAGGTGTGTGGTTATAGTGCACTATGGTCGAGTAAGACGGGTCAGTTTATCGTATGTTTAGCTTCATCAGCTAAACTCTGTGTTAGGGCTCCGCAGTGTCGATGTCATGGAAACTGAGTTACAGTTGCTTTTAAAGTGTTTCCAAAAAAGTTTTCAGAAAGGCAGCAAATGATGTCAAGTGGTCCTTGTTTTTTTTTTTTTTGTTTAATTTTATTTATTTATTTATTTATTTATTTTTATTTTGGTGCAAGTGAGAAAAACCAACATGGAGGACTGAGCAAATATGAGCGAGCCACATTTACATTAACAGGGTGACTTATTGGGATTTGAGCTCATCTCAGTCTTGGGCGTTGGTCTCTTTTAAATATGGGCTTGGTTTTGCCTGAGACTAGAAATATTGTTTGTGTTGTCTTTTCGTTGCACAAAGTTTGACGATGTAATTTTTTCTTCATCGCCTAATCATTAGTGGCTTTCGGTCTTGATTTCCTTTGGACTAGATCTTGACTTGACCTCTGTCTTGTCTCAGTCACGGCTAGATCTGATCCCGGACTTGATGTTCGTGGTCTTGACTGTGTCTGTCATCATCTTGTATCAGTAACATGTCCAAACAACAGTGGCGGACAGCAACAGCAGTGACTATTTTCATTGGAAGGATGGCCGAGTTTAGTTATTTATTTGATATTTGAGGAATTTATTCTAGTTAAACTGGACAGAACTTGATGAAACCGAATTTTGTCCGAAACAACTGCCCAAGAACGTGTGCATGCAGGTTGCTTCGGGGGTCAGGTGTGTTCTCGTTAAAGACAGACGTGAGTTATTTGTAATGTACAGTTACACAAATTGTGCAAAGACGCTTGTAATGTGAAGACAAGCGTATGATGACCTTAATGATGATGATCAGTATATTTCAGTGTCAGTATTTCAACATTGCAATGTTATTTGAGAGAACACATTTGATGTCATTGGTATCCGATGTCATGGACCAGTTCTGCTTTAACAGCTGCATACAGGGGTCTAAATGCCAAGCCAAAACTCAAGCAAACTGTCTCCTCTTTGCCATAGTCAACCTAAATATCGGAATATAAATCTTGTCTTTTAAATCAGCTACTGTGAAAGCAGCATTAATTGTTAATCTGTGAACCTTCAGATTAATTACACGGGTTCTGTTTGTATTGTCATAAATTGTGGCAGAGATGTGTCCAAAATGAACGATTCATGATTTATTTTATTTTTACCCCCCCTTGTCTGATACATTGCTTTTGATTTTGTCCATATCATACCCTCATGGACACTTTGTAAAAGAGGGCAGTTATAAGTGGATGTTGTCCTTATTTAAACCGAGTCAGTGGTGCAAAAATGATTTCTTAGATGTTGGATCATAGCTTTATCAGTCATTCTGATCTGCCTTCTAAATAGCTGAAGAAGTAATAATTAAACTATTAAGCTGTTCACACAGGGTTTTTTTTTTTTTAACAGTTTTAAATGGCTGACTAGTGGTTTTAACCCTGTGTGTGGAGGTAAAGAACCTGTCTGGCTATCAGTTTCAAACCTGGCCTTTGTGTGGTGCCATCAGAGGTCTGAATTAATTCCCTGATCATTCCATGGATGATGTAATGGAAAGATTTTAGTTAATACCCATTTGTGTGTTTGCTCAATCATTCATCCTCTATCCCCCCCAGGGTCACTTACGGGAGGGCAAGTGCCACCTGTTGCTCGGCAATGCCATGGCTGCCAGCCGCTGCTTCCAGAAGGTTCTGGAGCTGGAGTCCGACAACAGCCAGGCTCAGCAAGAAGTAAGTGACAGCAGAGTCAATGAAGCTGGGTGCTATGGATTTTCATCTCACTATTTTCTTTACCCTACTGGATTAAATGTCATGTTCTGGGTGGTCATGGCGTGAGAGTGATATTGGACGGGAGTGGTACTGCTAGTTCGCTAGCTAGATTGCACCTGTAAGTGACATTAAGGAAATTGCAGCACCATGTCCAAAATAATTGCTACATAACTAGCAGTTTATTTTTCAGAACAAAAGATACCACAGCCTGTCTGATTTTTTTTATTTCTCTCAAACTACTAAAGGTTTCCGAATTGGCAGATTAAAGTTCAATTAGGCGAAATTGGCCACTACTAGAAACGGTTTTCCTTTTTCCACTGCTTTTTACTCAGAATTTTATTTATGATCCGTTTGACTAGTGCTTAATGCTACAGCCAATCAGGACAAAAGCTCACAACAACCATAGAGAGCCATGAATTTTTTGTAGCTGTTGGAACTGATATTGAACCAAGGACCATGACCTGCAAAGTTTTATGTACATGTGCAGCTCATGTTGTATGGTTTTGTGTTGCAGCTAAAGAATGCAGAGTCCATTTTGGAGTACGAGCGAATGGCTGAGATCGGCTTTGACAAACGAGACTTCAGAATGGTCCGTGAGAGTCACGTTGACGAATAAAATAATCTGACTGAAGTAAAGATGCTTTTACAGCCATGCAGATAGACTCGAACTGTTCTGTTGTGCGTGTCTGTGTGTAGGTGGTGTTCTGTATGGATCGAGCTCTGGAATCGGCCTCTGCGTGTCACAGATTTAAGGTGTTGAAGGCGGAATGCCTGGCGCTGCTCGGCCGCTACCCAGAAGCTCAGTCTGTTGCCAGGTAACGATATAACGGCGTAAAAACTAAAGACTCTATATGACTTATGGCTATTGAACATTTCATTATGCCTTTTTTTTTTTTGTTATTACTTTTTAACGGGTCTGTCAAACTCTGTCTTGCAGTGATATCTTACGGATGGATTCTACTAACGGTGATGCCCTGTATGTAAGGGGTTTGTGTTTATATTATGAAGACTGTATTGATAAGGCTGTACAGTTCTTCATTCAGGCACTGCGCATGGCACCGGACCATGAGAAGGCCCGTCTGGCCTGCAGAGTGAGTCAGTTACTGCTTCTAATCAACCACAGATATTTGTGTTTCTCGTTACTAATATCACTTTCAGTTGTATCACATCGGACACAGTGAGTTCTTAATATACTGAGAACAGGAACTGTTAGCTCTATTGAAACCACTACTCATGTACTCAAACCTGTGACAGTGTTAGCATACCCTTATCAAAACAGCTTAATTTTGACAAATACATAAGTCTTCCTGTTGGTGCGTCCTGTTATTCATCTAACGTAGAAATATTACATCGGCCGAACGGCCAAAAGCTTCCTAATTTCTAAATGGCTCTAGTTTCCAGGCATTGCTCTTATTCGACTTTTTATACCCATTTTATCTTTTTTACGCTAACGCTTTAACTTTGCCTGTATTGTATAAACGTACTGGCTCCAGTTCAGACATGAGCCCTTCTGAAGATTTTCTAGGAATTCTACATTTAATTTGTCCGTTGCTATGTCAGTCTATGAAGGATTTTGTTTTTCCTTTTCTTATCCCTTCACAGTTAACGACACTTGAATTCTTGTTTAAAAAGGTTTGATAGAGACTTTAGATTCATCACATTTCTATAAACTGCTGTGAGAGGGGTTTTTTTTCCATATTAAAGCCGAGTTTGTTTTGCCACTGCAGAATGCCAAAGCTCTGAAGGCTAAGAAAGAAGAAGGGAACCAGGCTTTTAAAGAGGGCAATTTTGAGGAGGCCTATGGGCTCTACTCGGAGGCCCTGACCATCGATCCGAACAACATCAAAACTAATGCCAAGCTTTACTGCAACCGAGCCACCGTCGGCTCCAAGGTGAACCTTTTAAACCTCTCCATCCACCACTGGAACTGTAGCAATGCCTTTTCCTTTGTATTTCGCAATTAAATGTAATTGATGAACTGTGCTATACATACTCAACCTTCTTGTTAGGACAGTCATTTCTACTTTAAAACATTGTGTTACCAATTGTGAGACCCAAAGCTCAGCTATATAATCAGGGCTAGTTAAAGCTGATGCTGACCCACTTAATCTCAGACCCATATAAACGTATAATGTTGTATACATACACTCGCACACACTGCCAACTGACAGTATAGGAGAGCAATTCTGCCTCTTACACCCATTGCAATCTGTACCTCAATTATTATAAACCATTTTACCGGAGTTGTATCTGCTTCTGTGTTTTCAACCGAACACTGACCCATTTGGTTCTTCTGTCTTCTAGCTGCACATTCATGCACACTGAGATGATCAGTCTGATCACTACATGGGTCTTTTTATATGCATTTATAGGATTAGTATGGTCGTGTATGTTTTAGGCCTACTTGTATATTAAACTTTTAGGGTTTAAGCATGTAACAGACATTGAAAGGTCTTTTTATGTAGTCTGTGTAGATGTACTTAATCCTTGCATGTAAACTAGTATATTAATCATGATCATATTGTATGTTTGTACAGCTCTTTACATGAACATCAGTATCTCTCAATCCACTATGTTTTAGTTAAAGAAACTGGAGCAGGCCATAGAAGACTGCACAAAAGCCATTAAACTGGATGAGTCCTATATTAAAGCGTACTTGCGAAGAGCCCAATGGTAAGTCGTGTGTGTGTGTGTGTGTGTGTGTGTGTGTGTGTGTGTGTGTGTGTGTGTGTGTGTGTGTGTGTGTGTGTGTGTGTGTGTGTGTGTGTGAGAGAGATGCAAATGTGCACATGCTTTTTTCTGCATTTGACTCCTGCAGTTATATGGACACAGAACAGTATGAAGAAGCTGTGAGGGACTATGAGAAAGTCTATCAGACAGAGAAAACTAAAGGTAGGTAGGCTGATCACCTTTTTTCAGTACAAAGAATAAAGGTGGGCTCAATCAAAATCGACCATTATGGCATTTCTTGCTGCTTTACAACAGTGTGTCCTGTCCTTTAGAACATAAGACTTTATTGAAGAACGCTCAGCTGGAGCTGAAGAAGAGTAAACGGAAAGATTACTATAAAGTTCTAGGTGTGGACAAAAATGCTACAGAAGACGAGATCAAGAAAGCGTACCGCAAACGAGCCCTTATGCATCATCCAGGTAAAATACCTGTTACATATAAACCTCTTAAGCATCACCTATTGGTCATATATTAGCTGTATAATGTAGTTAATGTGTCTGTCTGTTTTTCTTTTAAATTTAAAATCATTTTTTCCATCTCTCTCTCGGTCTTAGATCGGCACAGTGGTGCGAGTGCCGAGGTACAGAAGGAGGAGGAAAAGAAGTTTAAAGAAGTGGGCGAGGCCTTTACTGTGCTCTCAGACCCCAAAAAGAAATCTCGTTATGACAGCGGCCATGATCTGGAGGACGACGACATGAACATGGGTCTGTCTCTCTCACAACAAATACATACGCTGTATGAACAAATACATAAGCTGCTTTGCCTTAGTAGCCATGGGTTTGTTGTGTGGGTTTTTGTTGTGTTTTTTTTTGTTGTTTTTTTTAAAATAAAGGTACCTGAGACCAGCAATTCACTTAAATCTAAAAACACACTGTTCTGATGGCTTTTGTAAAGCTTTGAGTAACAGAAATATGTAGTCCCTTCGGGATTTTTATGATCACAGAAATTAAAGTTGATAATTATTTAAATTGTCAAGGAAACTCCGCAGTATTCCCAGGAGCTTGCAAAATTTCTGCAGATTTGGGCCAACGAACATCACAAATTCGCCAATTAGAGTAGTTTTCCACAAAAAAAACCCTCCACAAAATAACTACAAATTGCCTTGCAAATGTTGAAAAAACAACAAAATCAAGCAATTTTCTCAGCAACAATCGCGAAAAAAAAATCTCTGCCCAAACCTGTACGGACTGACTGTGGGATTGCCTAGAGCGTTCAGTTTAATATATATTTAAAAAATTGCCTTGGAGGTCAGCACCTACAGATTTTTAAATATGATCTCGTGTATAGTTTGTAGTAGATCCTTTGTTGGCTTTTTATCCAATCTCATGCTTTTGTGTAAATGATCTAGGCAGCTCGTCAGACCAGAGATTAGCCTCAGGGTTCGAGACGTTAGTGCACAAAGGGAGTTTTCATAGATTTAATTGACCCGTTCTGGTTTGACCTGTGAAGACAGCATGTACAAAATATCATGATTGAAGCAGAATTATTAAAGGTGAACGGACAGAGAAGTATAAGTTTATTCTTTTTGCCTCAGGTTCAAAACCGATCTGCCATGAAGTAATCACTAATGGTTAAGCAATTAAAGAAAACTGTTGTCACCGTAGTCATTTATCTGGACCTATGTACATAAGGAGTTTTATGAAACCGCTTTCACAAATTTTCGGCGAATACCCCTGGCCTACTAAGAAGCATGCTTGTGACACTACGGTCACATTTGCGCATAAACTCTCCCTACCTGGGTAACTGCCTTTCAATTTAAAAAAATATATTTTCTTTCTTCAGATTTCGATGCCAACAACATTTTCAAAGCGTTCTTTGGTGGCCCTGGTGGTTTCAGTTTCGAAGGTGAGGCCTGATTATAATCGATTTATTCACTGGTTAAGCTGTGAATTCTAACTAGACTCACTCAGATTTATCTGATTATAATTTGTCATTTTCTTTGTCCCTTAGCATCTGGACCTGGAAATTTCTTTTTCCAGTTTGGCTAACTGTCCATCCTCCCGCATGTATGCAGTCGACCCACACGGCCTCCAGAACCAACCCCCAAAACAGACTCACCTGTCCCACACATTCATACACACACTCCCCTCTACAACTGTGTGCTGTACCGCAGGGTGAAGGGTCTAGGACCAGCATACAGTCATTCTGTAAACAGCAATTTTAAAAACGACACAATGAAGAGCCCACCAGTCCTCTGCAGTCCTCTCTGACCACACTTCCGATTGCAATTTGTTCCTCACTGCAGCATCGTGAACAGCTGCACATATGTTTCGGTATTGTTTTTTTCTTTAAATTAAAAATGGCCCTAGTTAATTAACCACCCTAGCAAAATTTGCTTTTCCCACATTTGTTTGGTTGTGGAACCAAGATTGGGTTCTCAGAATGTAGAAGGTGCTACATATTGACTGACAACGTCATTCGCAGCATTCATTACATCAATGCCGGATTTGTACATCTCTTCTGTTCTTGCTCCTCACTATGCTGATTTCAGTGCCAGTTATTACCAAGGTTTGTGCTTTGGGCCTTGTGATGCCGGTAGGAAGGACTGTATAACAAGTACCTCATATCAAAATGAACAAAAACGTTCCCAGAGGAAACTCGTTTCAGTTGTTTTTATCTTCTCAATTGCTGATACCATTACATGCCAAATTATATTGTTAATTTTTTTTCTTCAAGTAAGCATTCTAAAACAAGTTGGGCTAAAGTCCTAGCTTGTTATATTTGTACTCTCCATGCTTGCAGTAGTTAAGATCTGGTGTTCCAGTTCCCTCTAGTGGTTCCCTCCAAACATACAAGCTCCACATTTCAACATCACCATTCTACCATTGCTGCATTGTACATTTTACTGGAATGTAAAGTGGTTCTCTTCGTGTTGATAGTTGATGACTGTTTAAAAATAATAATTTTTTTTAACTATAAAATGTATTCATTTTTTGATAATATTTATTGTAAATTCTCGATCCGGACGTGAGCCGTTGAGATGTTGTGTGAATGTTCATTAGCTACACGAGGATCTTAGACGGTGATCTGTGAGGCACACGTTGGAGCCATGCACTCTGGTTTTGCTGAGCCTGATTAAAGATTGCAGCTCCTTAGCTATCTATGTGGAGGAGTTGCTGGAAGACCTGAGTGCAAACCCCGACAGTGCCATCAAAGGATGCTCTAGGATGGGGTTCTTCAGTTCCTGTCCTTGAGAAACAGAGTCCAGCACAGTTTTCCCTGCTCAATACACATGATCAAGTGTATTCCCAGTTAAGTGCAGGGTGAACAATTATCAAACTGTGCTAGGGTCTGGATTTGGAGAACCCGGTTCTAAGACTAAGTTCAAAACCTCATACTATGTTAATGTTGTTTTGGATGTAGTCTGTATCCTTTTTGGAAAAAGTTCATTCTGGATGTTTAAATGTCTACCCTGCATGTATACTTGAATTTTATTGGCCATTTGTTTTAAGCTAAGTAACTAATACAAGGGAAATTCCCGGATGTAACCTTCGTGTACTTATCAGAATTTAAGTATGGGTCTTGGAAAAACGGTTTTGTTCTCCTTGAATTACACTTGTTAAAATGACTCATGTTGCCTGTCCTAAGATCCTCATGGTGCAAAGTCAGAAGAGAAACATTCACATTGCTCTGGCTCGTGCTAAAGGAACAGTCTTGATTATGGACCGTTTTTGAAAATAACCATGTAAATAAACTTAGCCTGTTTTCTGTTTTCCCCATTTATCTGACTCAGGATTGATTAAAACCCTTTTTTTTGTAATATGTTGGGGGATCTTACGGTTTAATACGTTTTCCATGTGCTATTTAAAATGCTTTTTGCATACTTTATTAAATCCTGTATGCCCTTTTTAAAAGTTAGTTAATATAAAGCCGCTGCGTCGGCGTTTTTGTTAACCGGTTGCTTGGATACCGGAGATGGGACAGTCTTGCCTGCGCGAGGACCTGTTTGTGTTTATTGAAGCTAGCAGGTTGCTACTAACTCAGCTTCGCGTTAGTCACTAAATTAGATTAAAAAAATGTCTGACAACGAGGGAGAACAAGGCCCGAAGAGCACGTTTTCCACCTACATGGCCGAAGCCGACCAACTTTTTCACAAAGGCGAATACAGCAAGGCTGTTGAAAGCTATTCTACGGTAAAACCTCTGTGAACGTTAACTTAAATTAGCAAAGCCCAGGATTACAAAGTCAGTAAAAGACAAAAGTTTGATATTGTCAAAGCAAACCAAGCACTAAAAGATTGCTTATTTGCTTTAAAGTGTAAATAGCACATTTTATACCATTAAGGGTAGTTTAATGGGGTGTGTGTGTGTGTGTGTGTAAGGCTCTGCTATTACAGCCGGGCGACAGGAACTGTTTGGTTGCCAGATCGAGGTGTTATGTGAAAATGGGTGAGGCTGAAAATGCTCTGAAGGACGCAGAAGCTTCTCTCAAAGATGACAAAAGCTTCTTCAAGGTGGGTTTTTCCTTATTAGCTTTTCTACTTTAAAGTAGCACAAGAAGACATCAATGAAATGGCAACGTCCAGTGACAACCATACTGATTTCATACTCTTACACTCCATTCTTCATGAAGATCAACAAATATTACTAATATATGCAAATAGAGTTAATTTGGGGACAAATTAACGCGTTGCGTTAATATATATATATATATATATATATATATATATATATATAGAGAGAGAGAGAGAGAGATATAGATGTGTGTATGTATACACACTCTACCGGTCAAAAGTTTGTGGTCATAAAAAGCTTTTGATCTGAAGGTGTTGTAGACAACTGTGTGTGTGTGTATGTAATATATATATATATACACACACACACACACACACACACATATATATATATATACACACACACACACACACACACATATATATATATATATAATTGCTACAACATATTCATTTCCTTCATTAGAACGCTAACGTTTTATTTACAAAAATATATTTTTTAAAATGCATGACTCGGAGTGAAATATTTCGAAAAGCAGCCAATAAGTGTCCAGTGTAGGTGGGAACTCCTTCAATGCTGTTTAAAAAGCATCTCAGCGGATTCCTCAAGAAATCAGTCGAGGAAATACCAAGAATATATTTCTGGAAATTCTAGTTAAGAAGGGCGTCTACTTTGAAGATGATTATATAAAATAACTTTTTGTACACACACGCACATTTTACAAAAAAGTTTTATTTGTTTATTTATTTATTTATTTTACAAACATGCGTTTTTATGTAGCTATTTTCATAGGCCAGACTGAGCTTTAAAAAAAAGTCCCACCAGGTTTTAGTAATGATGATTTATTTCATACGCACATGCATATGTTAATGAATGCCAATCAGCCAAAGTGCAAAGCAGTTGGCAGCACAGCTTATTTGCATTTGGTGACACCCACAAAACCCCATAAAAGGTCAAGCTTGCAGAGGGCTGAAAGTGTGAAATAAGGACAAAACTGTGAAAGAAAAGATTTCTCAGTGACTGAAATGGAAGTTATTTCACTCTTGTCACACCTATTTACAGTGAGGGAAAAAAGTATTTGATCCCCTGCTGATTTTGTACGTTTGCCCACTGACAAACAAATGATCAGTCTATAATTTTAATGGTAGGTTTATTTGAACAGTGAGAGACAGAATAACAACAAAAAAAATATCCAGAAAAACTCATGTCAAAAATGTTATAAATTGATTTGCATTTTAATGAGGGAAATAAGTATTTGACCCCCTCTCAATCAGAAAGATTTCTGGCTCCCAGGTGTCTTTTATACAGGTAACGAGCTGAGATTAGGAGCACACTCTTAAAGGGAGTGCTCCTAATCTCAGCTTGTTACCTGTATAAAAGACACCTGTCCACAGAAGCAATCAATCAATCAGATTCCAAACTCTCCACCATGGCCAAGACCAAAGAGCTCTCCAAGGATGTCAGGGACAAGACTGTAGACCTACACAAGTCTGGAATGGGCTACAAGACCATTGCCAAGCAGCTTGGTGAGAAGGTGACAACAGTTGGTGCGATTATTCGCAAATGGAAGAAACACAAAAGAACTGTCAGTCTCCCTCAGCCTTGGGCTCCATACAAGATCTCACCTCGTGAGCTTGCAATAATCATGAGAACAGTGAGGAATCAGCCCAGAACTACACGGGAGGATCTTGTCAATGATCTCAAGGCAGCTGGGACCATAGTCACCAAGAAAACAATTGGTAACACACTACGCCGTGAAGGACTGAAATCCTGCAGCGCGCGCAAGGTCCGTTGCTCAAGAAAGTACATATACATGCCCGTCTGAAATTTGCCAATGAACATCTGAATGATTCAGAGGACAACTGGGTGAAAGTGTTGTGGTCAGATGAGACCAAAATGGAGTTCTTTGGCATCAACTCAACTCGCCGTGTTTGGAGGAGGAGGAATGCTGCCTATGACCCCAAGAACACCATCCCCACCGTCAAACATGGAGGTGGAAACATTATGCTTTGGGGTGTTTTTCTGCTAAGGGGACAGGACAACTTCACCGCATCAAAGGGACGATGGACGGGGCCATGTACCATCCAATCTTGGGTGAGAACCTCCTTCCCTCAGCCAGGGCATTGAAAATGGGTCGTGGATGGGTATTCCAGCATGACAATGACCCAAAACACACGGCCAAGGCAACAAAGGAGTGGCTCAAGAAGAAGCACATTAAGGTCCTGGAGTGGCCTAACCAGTCTCCAGACCTTAATCCCATAGAAAATCTGTGGAGGGAGCCGAAGGTTCGAGTTGCCAAACGTCAGCCTCGAAACCTTAATGACTTGGAGAAGATCTGCAAAGAGGAGTGGGACAAAATCCCTCCTGAGATGTGTGCAAACCTGGTGGTCAACTACAAGAAACGTCCGACCTCTGTGATTGCCAACAAGGGTTTTGCCACCAAGTACTAAGTCATGTTTTGCAGAGGGGTCAAATACTTATTTCCCTCATTAAAATGCAAATCAATTTCTAACATTTTTGACGTGCGTTTTTCTGGATTTTCTTGTTGTTATTCTGTCTCTCACTGTACAAATAAATCTACCATTAAAATTATAGAATGATCATTTCTTTGTCAGTGGGCAAACGTACAAAATCAGCAGGGGATCAAATACTTTTTTCCCTCACTGTATTATGACTCTCTCATGCTCTTAAGCCTCTCGCACACCATTGCACTGTCCCCAATGCTGTGTTGTAAGAGAAGGAGAACTTGTGTCATAAGGAAGCCTGATGTATTCAGGATGCTCAATGATGACACACTGAGAGATGCCAGATTAAGACATACCAGACTGGTCACTTGTCGTTTCTAGCACTAAAGCGTTTTAAGCATAGCTTTAATAGAAAATGCCATGGCAAACGGATCCGACTTACATGCCAGCTGAGCTGCAGCACATCATCCTCATTTTATTTCTTTTGTCTTAATTGAATGTCTGGTCTTTCTTGTCATAATTTATGGATTTGTGTAAGCTTGCTTTCTTTTTATTATTTAATATTTCTTTAGGGTAGCATTGCTGCCTCACAGTTCAAGCTCAACTCCGAGCTTGGGTTACTGTCCATGTCGAGTGTAGCATGTTCTTCCTGTGTTCATGTGGGTTTCCTCTTGGCTGTCTGGTTTCATTTTCATTAAGTTTGTGTGTGTGTGATTGAAATAAAAAGCTATTCAGTGTAAACTTGACAGCGTAATCAGTGTATCAAATTGCAGTAACTCTGACAATTATGTGATTTCAAACCAAGCAATGTAGGTTCACATCAGTGAGCCTCCTTATACATAACTTTAAAGAAACTCAGTAGCACATGTTGCTACATTTTGGGCTCACGGTGGCTTAGTGGTTAGCACGTTCGCCTCACACCTCCAGGGTCGGCACCGTGGCCCTGTGTGTGTGGAGTTTGCATGTTCTCCCCGTGCTGCGGGGGTTTCCTCCGGGTACTCTGGTTTCCTCCCCCAGTCCAAAGACATGCATTTCCTCCGGGTACTCCGGTTTCCTCCCCCAGTCCAAAGACATGCATGGTAGGCTGACTGGCGAGTCCAAAGTGTCCATATTGTATGAATGGCTGTGTGAATGTGTATGTGATTGTGCCTTGCAATGGATTGGCACCCTGTCCAGGGTGTGCCCGATGCTCCCTGGGATAGGCTCTAGGTTTCCCCGTGACTCTGAAAAGGATTAAACGGTATAAAAGATGGATGGATTTATATGTTTTTGCTTTTTACAAAAGAAAAAAAAAAGCAAATGTCTTAATTTATGTTTCTAGTTGTTTTGTTTTTGTTTTAGTCTTTTATCTTATCTGAGGATTTAAAATAAGAGCGCCTGTAGCACATTAGGATGACCGACTGAAAGATTCCTCTCATCTTGCTTAGGGTTTGTATCAGAAGGCAGAGGCTCTGTATACTATGGGGGATTTTGAATTTGCACTGGTCTTCTATCACCGAGGCCACAAACTGCGACCAGAGCTGCAGGAGTTCAGACTGGGTATACAGAAAGCTGAGGAAGCTATCAGCAACTCTGTGGGAAGTGAGTGCTTTTATGAAGAATTTTCAGACATTTATCAGAGTTACTAACTACAAAGATACGAGACTTATTTACAGTTATACTATCCAGAAAATAAAATGTTTCATATTAAAACGCTTGTAATAAAGTATACGTAAGGTAGCTCATTCAACTGGATTAAAAGATCATGATCTGCAGTTGTTAATCATTAGAAGCTTGAGTGATGGTTCACTACTCATATATTAATGAAGTTTTCATTATGTACACTGTAAATGCACTAACTACTCTTAGATAATTACACTCGGCGCTTTCAAATCTGCACGAGCACTTGTGATCGGTCAGCATTTTGAGAAATCGTGCCTTTCCAATGATGTTATGGAGACTATTACAATGAACAAATCCACCATAATTGCAGCAAGCAAACACAATTACACTGTAATTTCATAATTACTGCAATGACATGTTTACCATAATTATATAGCACCAAATCCTTTCAGAATTATTCACTACAGTCTATGAAAAGGCACTTGCTTTTGTACCTAGGGTTATGGTTAGGGTTAGAGACCCTAACCCTGGGTTGTATGCACTTTTAATCTTTAGGGTTGAAGAACTGATGTAATGAATGTAAATTTGATTTCAACAGTTTGCATGTTTTCAAATCACTCTGGATAAGATAAACAACTCACTCTTGTTGTACAGTAAATGTACAATTATTGTTTTGATGTAATAAACTGGAGTAAACCTTCTAACATTCTAGGTCCTTCATCTGTAAAGCTGGAGAATAAGGGTGATCTGTCTTTCTTCCATAAAGTAGATGAGGTAAGTCTGTGTTTGCTGCTGCCTCTCCAACAGGCACTGGCAAAAGCAGCTTTTTGAAAATTTACACTTGCGGCAAATTTTATTTTATTTTTTTAATGTAGCTCTATTTATCTACTTTATCACTGTAGAAATAAAACCACTCGGAATGAAATTCTACAGAAATTCCACAGCTATCAGCTTGAGCTCATCACAAATTGTTTATACATATAAAACCCTGTTCAGTTATCTGAATGTATGTGTGTGTTTTGACTGGCAGCGCAAAAAGGCTCGACCAAAGTCTTTTATCCATCTCCTGAAGAAGGAACCGAGTGAGCGAAGCCAAAAGACACCAAAGAGTGAAAGAACAGCTAAACAGCTCCTGGGAGAGCTGTACACTGACAAAGAATACCTGGAAAAGCTGCTCAAAGATGAAGGTGTGTTTATGTATAGTTCGTTCGCATACATGCAAAAATCCTCTTCTTGATGTCAGCACCAAAGTATGCTGGTCCTCCAGGGTGAACCGGTTTAAAAAAAATTTTTGAAAAAAAGGATTTTGGACTCAATATAGTCAATAACTCGATGTGGTTGCTTGTACGGATCAGTGATAATGGCTGCTAAAATGCACAGTGACTGAATACAGCCCAACCTGAAAAATGTGCCGTGGTAAAATGATCAAATGAAGTTTTTACATGAAATTAGGAAAGCAGTTACTATTTATTTCCACAGTCACAGATCCATGAATATAAACGAGCTTGAAATATGTGAAATGTAAGCAGGCCAAGATCCTCTACAAGTGTCTCAAATTATTATCAAATTATTCATCTTATTAAACATTAAAGTATGAGACGCAATGCAGGTACTCTTCACAAACCCCAACCAACCCCCCTAAAAAAAGAAATCCTTCAAGGGTGCCAATAATTTTGAAGTTGACATATTTTCTGCTGTTTCATTTCAGATCTAATAAAAGGTAAGACACGTACTGGGGAGAGGCTGCAGGACGTAATCATGAGCTGCATATCGTATCTGGACACACGCACCGAGTTTTGGCGGCAGCAGAAACCTATCTATGCCCGCGAGCGTGATCGAAAGCTCCTACAGCAGCAGTGGAACCGCACACGGAGCCGTCCTCCCTCAGACCCCAACTTCTGCGTCCTCAAAAACCTGGAGGAGATAGACACAGGTGACATATTGGACTAGGATTCACATGTTGAAGTGCACGGATCCTTATTGCCTGATAAGCATGAATCTAGTAATAAGAAGTCAAGGCAAGTGGAGTTGTGGCATAATCTTGATCTTTCATAAACCATTACAGAACATTCATCATTTCATCATGGCATGATCTGATAAACTGATTTTGAGTGGTATACTGTAACATTGAAATTATGCCACAATCCTCATTCCTCTTGACTACTATTAGACAGTTCAATAACTTCGGTAACTGAAATTTCAGAATATTCCATAAAGAAATATTCTGCTAAATCTCTCTTTTAATTTGTCCTTCCAGAGATTGGACTACTTTTCCAGAGAGAGTAACTTGTGGTTCTGCTAATGTTATTACCGTAGTGGTGTGGATCTGATTGCACCACAAAACCTTTGTGAACGTTTAAATAACCAAGATGTTTTTACCAAATTGTTAAAGTGTCTGAAAGTTAAATGATGAGAACGACTTTGGTAAGACTTTCTCTCGCGGTTGGCTTATTGTAAGTCTGGAAATGTTGTAATTTATTTTGAGTCATGCGGTTGGATATTTCCAATGTTTATTGACAAGACTTAAACAAGTGTCCTTAGACTTAGGAATAAGTTGCCATGGTGATTTTGTGCACAACTTCTTGTTCTTGACATTTTTGCTTTCTAGAACTGACTGCAGGTAACACAAAGAATGGCCTAAAGAAGGCCCGAGAGGTGCTGAAGACGGTGCAAGGCTGGTCTGACAAAGCTCTGCCCAATAAGGCAGAAGTGCTGGGAAACCTGTATAGTTGCATTGGTACCATTTGACCTGGTTTCCGATTTCTAATTCACATACACTAATAAGTCTTCCAACAAAGGTCTGGCGGAAACAAGAGGCACTGTTTCTCTGCTCTGTCATCAGGTAATGCACTGATGGATCTGGGAAACATGGACAAGGCCCTGGAGAACCATTTTAAAGATCTGGAGCTGGCCCAGCAAGGGTGAGTCATCAGGTTGTTTCAGAAGACTAGGAATAATGTCAGGCATGTAGGCAAGTTTTTGCTTACTGTATATCATAAAAAATGTATTCCACATTTAAATTAATGGTGTTTTTTTTTTTAACAGTAAATTGACGGACAGTAAGTCCAGGGCTCTGGACAACATCGGCCGAGTGTATGCACGCATCGGCAAATTCCAGCAAGCCATAAAAATGTGAGTAGCTATTTTAGATTATGTACACTCAGATAGGTTACTATTGTTTATAAGTTTAATTGTGTGTGTGTGTGTGTGTGTGTGTGTGTGTGTGTGTGTAGCTGGGAGGAAAAGATCCCTTTGGTACAAGGTGGGCTGGAGAAGGCGTGGCTGTTCCATGAGATCGGCCGCTGTTATCTGGAGCTGAAGCGTCACACCAAGGCCAGAGACTATGGCATTCACTCACTCAGTGCTGCGGATGACATCGGTGATGAGAAATGGCAGCTCAATGCCAGCGTGCTAGTGGCGCAGGCTGAATGTTAGTCCGAATCGCATTACTCGTTACGCACAAGAAAGTAATACAAGTAATGAAAATAAGCGTGGCATGCAGAGGTGTGGGATAGCACACAGGACAGTGTGTAAATATTTTCTCCCTGTTTTTCAGTGAAACTGGGTAACTATAAGTCCAGTGTGTTGCACTTTGAGAAGGCACTGAACCAGGCTAAACTGCTGCAGGACGACGATGCCAGAGATGCCATCCAGAAGGTCAACACAGACATTCCTCCTCTCGTCTATTGCTCATGCTGTTGCTTTCCTCTTTTCTTTTTTTTTTTCTTTTTTTTTTTTTTTTACTGCTATCATCGCATTCACACTGAATTAACATGAGTGGAATTCTCAATTACTGAACATTTTATCTCTAACACAAGTATTTCATAATTCTTATGATACAACATCAGTATGATAAAACAAAAGTATGGTAATATATGTTTGGAAGAGTCTCTAAAACTGAAGAATGCTACTCTTTAGATCACAAGGGTTGTGTTTTGGAAACTCTGAAAATCAACAGTAGATTTATTTCACACAGAACCAGAATATGACCAAAATGCAGTATGTAGTAGTATATAAAACAGTACAAAAAAAAAATCTAATGGCATTAAGGAAAACTGATATCATCTGAGAGTGAATTACTACTTTAGTCAGAATGACAAAATGAAAATTTCCTATTTTGGTATAGGAATCATATACGCTATCCAAGGTCTTTGAACGTATTTTAATGGACTTTATTTTATTGGGAAAATCTTGATGTAATCCAATTGGAAAGGGCCAAGATCTTCATCAGTCTAATTAGGTACTTGATGCACACCATATAATTATGCTTTCAGTTAACACCAATGCTGTCTATTAATCTTTTATCAATAGGATTAACAAGTTTAACCTCCAAGTGTGTCTGTTTTTAATAAAGTACCCATTTACCATTTCATTAGGATCCCAAAGATTTAGGTTTTAGCTGTAAAGCATCAGAAAGTGGAGGTGTGCAAAAACTTTTGTGTGTGTAATTTGATCAAATAATGTCTACTGATTGTTGATGTTGGTGTATTCACATTTGCACCATATTTTATTTGATCTTCCTTTAGATTCCTGAACTGCAGTCTTTCTGACACAATGCTGTCATTTCATTTTTCGTATTGTCTCACCCAGCAGGCTCTTCAAGAGACAAGACAGCAAGTGTTCCAGTGAGAGCAGATGGATTCAGTTGGCGTGACCCCTCTGAACGACTATGAAAAAAAAAATTAAATGAATGAATCAAAATTACTGCTTGTGCTCATTCCTACATCCACTAGAATAAATCTTGGTATGTGTTTAAGTATGTCAAGGATTACTTCATTTTCAAACAATACACTTGTAGTCTGTTCTCAAAAGTGTAAATAGTAAGGAACATCTGAAAACATCTATGACTAATAATGTAAAGGTCACCATGGAAGCAATTAGTCAATAATTTGTCCACTTGGAAGATAATTTTAGAATTATTGCTCACGTTATATTAGGTCATGCCTGCGAGAGGTCTTTCATTTAGCATTTTACTTCTATAAAATTTCTGATGTGGTTAATGAGTGATGTAAGCAAGTTTGTGTGTTGCAAGATCAAGACTTGTGAAGAATGATTGAGTAACCACAGAATTTGTGGTTGTTGTGTAAGAACAGGAGACAAGCCGTTTCAGCTTGTCTGTATCTGTCCTGAAGAAGTCTGCTAAATCCTGAGTCTAGCTCTCTCACTGAACCTTTTCAACTTAAGGCCAGTACTTAATTTGTACCGGATCATATCAGAACAATAAAAGTAAATAAAGTAGTAGTAGTAGTATCAATAATAATAATAATAATAATCACTTCAATGAATGAACATTCTTTGTCACCCCCACGTCCTAAAATACATGCTGTTCATTTCAGTGCTGACTAAATGGAAACTAGTGCCTCTTTTTGCCATATCCATAATGCATGATGAAATGTGACTGATAACGCAAGTATGTCATGTAATGACATACTTGTTTTATCAGTCACATTTCATCATGCATTATGGATATGGCGAAAAGAGGCAGCTGACACTGTCGTCATTTCTTAAATAAGTCAATAAGTGTGATGGTGCAGAAAAAGATCCTAAAACCAAAACAAGGTCATTTCTGTTTCTGAAACTTGTTTGCCCATCGCTTGCACATCACGTCAATATTCAGCCCTGTGCTATGTGTGCGTTTTTTGGTTGGCCAAACTGCAACATTGAGAGGTTGACCGTGTTTTGGAGTAATTTGGATCAACACAAGTTAAGAAAGTTTTTTTTTTTTCAAGCAAAATGTTTGTTGTGAAGTTAACACACAGGAAATGAACAGTTGATTCCTCTAGTCCTCCCACGGAATCACTGAAGTGGTTGAAGCACTATTGTAGCTATATTTTCCAGGAACCATTTTCCTACCCACCGCCAGGGTAGGGAGTTTGATTCCCACCGCTGTCCTATGTGTGCGGAGTTTGCATGTTTGCCCCGTGCTGTGATTTCCTCAAGGGTACTCCAGTTTCCTCCTCCAGTCCAAAGACATGCATGGTAGGCTGATTGGCATGTCCAAAGTGTCCATAGTGTATGAATGGGTGTGTGAATGTGTGTGTGTGTGATGCCCTGTGATGGATTGGCACCTCATCTAGGGTGTCCCACGCCCTGTGCCCCATGAACCCTGGGATGAGCTCCAGGTTCCCGCGACCCTGAAGGATAAGCAGTATAGAAGATGGATGGATGGATGGATTAAGCATAATCTATATCTATGGAATCTGTACAACAGAGTTTGTCAAAGGTTCTTTAAGGGCTCATTGGATAATTAAGGGTTCTTGGCATCTTCAAAGGGTTCCTCATAGGAAACTCTGTTGTAGAGTTCTACATAGAACACTTCCTCAGAACAGTTTTTCCAGAAGAAAAACCAAAGCACTGTTATGGATGTGATTATATTTGGAAAAAAAAAAAAAAAAACATTCAATAGAAAAGAACAGAAAACCCCATTCACTGGAAACTCATTTATTATTGACTTTTAAAGACGGCAGTTGAATTGTGTCAAAAATGTTTACAATGTCCAAAAACGGTCAGAGATTTTCTCTCTTTTTTGGTTCATTTTATAGTACAGGGTGTCCAAATTCAAAAGTCTTTTCTGTAGTAATCACACGGATGCTACCTATTATGAAACACTGGCGTATTGTTTTTAATGGTCTTGACACATGAGTATCACACCTAAGGTTGGCTGTGTGCAGTGTGCAGACATCACTCCTTTACTCACACTCTTTTCAAATGCTTTATGGTTTGAGGACTACGAGAACTATGGTCAAGGTGTTAACTTTCATATGCAACACAGAAGCATCTTACACTCAGAAAAAAAGGGTACTAAACTGCATTTCCTGTGCTGGTGTACTACCTTCAAGGGTACATCTTTGCGCTTTTAAGATAATATGTATCTTTTACCTAGAAAGATGTATGTAGTGAGTGTCAGAACCTGAAGAGAAGACCTGACCACTGAAGATTGTTTTACACAGTGCACAAAGCACAGTGCTTTCAGTTTAAAGTTTAGTGCTTTCACTTTCAAGCTTTCAAGTTTATACCTTTGGTTGGGAAAAAGAATTGTAGAGTAGTTTCAGTGTACCAAGGCTCATTTATGAAATCATTTATAAAACACTCCTTCAGAGCAGTTATGTTTTTCTACAACCTTAACCCACCCACATTGCTGCAAGATGTGTTCTCTCAGGCAAGGACAGATCTCCAGGGGTGCTTCTCAATGCTCAAATTGATGCTTCCTCATTTCCTCGCTCCTCCGTCCACCAGCCCGTGACCCGGAAATCGATCGGACGTCAACCATCTTGAAGGACATATCAATTCTCTAATTGCACCGTGAGGAATGAGGAGTGAGGATGCTTCCAGAGGAGCTAGGAGCGAGGATACGCAGGTGTATCCTATGCAGAAGTGCTTCTTGTCAAAAAACCTAGCGCACCGATAAATTCCCCTCCTCCTTTACATCTGCCACATTTCAAACAAAAAAGTCCTTTGATGATGGGATGGAATTTTGTGTAAAATATAATTAAATAATAACATGCTTGGGGCGCACGGTGTCTTAGTGGTTAGTACGTTTGCCTCACACCTCCAGGGTTGAAGGCTCGATTCCTGCCACCGCCCCGTGTGAGCGAAGCTTGCATGTTCTCCCTGTGCTTCAGGGGCTTCCTCCAGGTACTCTGGTTTCCTCCCCAAGTCCAAAGACCTGCATTGTAGGCTGATTGGCATGTCCGAAAGTCTCCATAGTGTATCAGTATTGTAATTAATTGATCCTTGCATTTTTGGATATGCAAATCTGCACAAAATATGCAATCATTTATATATTGTTTATTAATTCATTGTTGAATAACCCATACATTACACATACCATCAGTGCATTTAGCTTTATTAAGAATGCTGTTATTAACCAATCTCCAACAACATAACGGCAGATCCCTGAAACGCAGTGAGGTAATCCAGCTGAGCACAGTCATCGTTAATTGCCGTTGCTTTGAAGTGACACTTGAGAGAGCGTGGATATTCAATTTGACTTGTTTGATTCCTCTCAGCACGTTCGCCTCACACCTCCAGGGTCGGGGGTTAGATTCCCACTGTTGACATGTGTGTGCGGAGTTTGCATGTTCTCCCCGTGCTGCGGGGGTTTCCTCCGGGTACTCCGGTTTCCTCCCCTAGTCCAAAGAAATGCATGGTAGGCCAATTGGCATGTCCAAAGTGTCCGTAGTGTATGAATGGGTGTGTGAGTGTGTATGTTATTGTGCCCTGCGATGGATTGGCACCCTGTCCAGGGTGTACCCCGCCTTGTGCCTGATGCTCCCTGGGATAGGCTCCAGGTTCCCTGTGACCCTGAAAAGAATAAGCGGTATAGAAGATGGATGGATAGATTCCTCTCTCTCCTCGCAACTCAACCTTGCATCCTTCACTTACATCCTAAGGGGGTGGAGCTAAGATGCAAGGAAAGGAAATGGGGATGCCCAAATAAGAAATGAGAAGCACCCCATTTCGCTGATCTGAGGTCTGTTATCTTGCTTTTCCGGTGTTAAAAAGTTTACAGAGAATATGTTGCCACATGTATGCCAGAGTAGATTAACCACACTGTATCTCTTCCAATTCATAATAAACCATCCAAACTCCGCCAAATAAATTTTCCCACCATGAAAACTGTTGAAGAAAAAAAAAAAAAGAAAATCAACAAACACATTCCAGCCTGATTAGTAAGGGAGGACTTGCTCCCGTGATATGGGCGTGATCATGAAACGGCGTCTTCAAACGAATGGGCGTGTCAAACGTGTGCATTTTAAAAATGGGCGTGGTCGGGTCTTTGTACAGCCCATCCTATTGTGCTACATTCAAAAGCTCCGCTACAAGTCCTGTTTCCCAATCATGAACTGAAAAGATTATACAGTCACACCTAAATGTAAATTATAGCTTGATCACTAAATATCAATCACCCTGTGATTGACTGGTGTCAGTGTTCCTGGGATAGGCTGCGGCTCCACCAATTAACCTGACCAGGATATTATTATTATTATTATTATTATTATTATTATTATTATTATTATTATCACTGTTATTGTTGTCGTTGTTAAATCCCCAACCTGCATCACTTTTGTTGTTTGTGTTTCATTACGTATCACATAATGAAACAGAAATTCAATAGAATACAACAGAAGGAATAGTTAAGGGTTCATAGTTTTCCCAAAACACTTTGCTTGGAACCCTTTATGAAAAGGAAAAGCTCCGTACAAGGGTTCTACAAAAAACATTAAAGGGACCTTCGCAGGGGGACAACCGAAGAACCCTTCACGGTTCAACAATTATTTATTTAATAATAAAAAATATAATGGAAGTGTAAGGGCAGTTGTTGAATTTATGTCAATAAACGTTTTTGGGTTTGTTTTTTTGTTGTTGTTGTTTTTGTAAATGTGCCATTTCAAAACCACTCTGGTGGCACTTAACCATAACTTCTCCTCTGTGCCAAATTAGTCCCATCATTGAAAGGATGAATTATGCGGATTTAGACTTTAATTGAAAAAAAAAATACTTATAAATGAAGAATTCATAAAGACTGAAAAACGCCTTGGTGTTAGATTTCCTGTCTAGTTCATTCTCAGTATCAACATCAGCGATATAAAAAGCATTCTGATTTCAGTCTTCACTAAAGTCCCCGGTGTCCTAACTTTAAAACTCATTGCATCAGAAAAAAACCCACCCTGATTTTCCCCTCCCACTGGTATTTTCGATCAGGCGCGGGGTGCTTCGTGTGCTCGTAACTCGTATTTAGGGTCATTTTGGCGTGCACGTGAACGCTGCATCAGACCTCTGTCGTGGCTCGTGCCCGCGCTCGCGCTCCCGCGTCGTCTGTGATAGCGTGTTCAATAAGAACAAGAAGAAGAAGGAGAAGAAGACCGCTAGTTTAGTGTTTCCCCTGAAGGTTGCACGGGCAGGCGGGGCGTTCCAGAGCAGGACGTGAGAGAAACGCGGAAAAGCTGCTGCTGATTTTTCGGCGCCCCGACTGGACCTCATCCACACACCCACACACAGGTATGTGAGGGAAGAGGGGGATTTTTTTTGGTTTATATTTAGGGTATGTAAATATGTGTGAAAACAAATGTGAAGGGATTTTTTTTTCTCTTTTTTTTTTTGCTTTTGCATTGTGACACATGAGCGACTTCACCTCCGGGCCGTTCTTTCAATATGTATGTGTATGTGTATGTGTGTGTGTGTGTGAGACACGCAGCATTTTTGTACCGCTGTGCGTTTTTGTTTTGTGTGCATGCAATGTGCCTGCTGCAGCCACTCCCCAAATTTCCTCGAGTCTACGCAAATCTGCTTTCCTGCGTCTAATTACAAACTCCTCACAATCGCACGTCTTCGTTGGTTTAGCTGACTAAATCACCGCCAGGTGCCAATATTTTTCCTCTTCCGTCTTCTTAAGTAATAATCGTTTTAGCATGTAATCGCTTTGTCACCAAATTTGTTACATTCATAGTGTGTGTGTGTGTGTGTGTGTGTGTGTGTGTGTGTGTGTGTGTGTGAGAGAGAGAGAAAGTCAGGAACTCTTTCTTTCTCTCTTTCTTTGATGGCGTCGTTTTCCGGGACATCAAACAGGCCTCGTTTTTATTTCTTTGTCTGTAACGTATAACAGCGCGCGTGCGTGTGTGTGTGTGTCCGAAACAGCTTACTACAGCACTAAGCAGTATACAGAAAAGTAATGTGGCTATCATTTGTCTTTTTACGTACTGTTTAGTACGGTAGTAGGCTGTGCGCGTGCACAAAGGAGCGGCCCAGAGCGTTTGCAGGTGTTCATATCTTACGCTGGTTTCCTTCATTATTTTAGCTTCAAGACCGTGCTGACTAACCGCTCTGAGCCGGATTTCATCTAGTTTTAGGCATATAACTTTTATATGGATCATTTTATATAACATGCATGGTTCATTTAAGTGTTCCTTTGTCTGACTTTTTTTTTTTTTCTTCTTTTTTTTGCTCGTGCACACTTTCCATGGATTACAGAAGTGCAATATTCTTGATGGTGTTAAAGCAGGCTGATTTAATTTAGCTGCCTTTTTATTGAAGCCACATTTCCTGACTAAGGGGAAAAAAAGAAGGGGGGGGGGGAGTCGGTGGCACTAACGCCGTGTCCAAACTGCTGAAGTTTGCTCTGTTCTCAATAACAGGAACATGTGTCAGCTGATGTCCTTCATTTTTCAGAGCCACAGCAGTGTTTGTGCAATCCTGACTAACAGCCAGTGCGTCTGATCAGAGCTGAAAAGATGAAAGCAGCTGGCCGTTTCTGAATAACGGATATATTCGAGAGAGGGAAGGGGAAGGGGGTGGTGGCACAGTGCGCTCATGCACATGCGACCTGAGTGCAGGGAGGGAACAAGGTACAGCTGGAGATATGGAGAAGGGGGAGGGAGAAAGACACCAGAAGACAAGAGCAGACAGCATCCTAGAGTAATTGGGTAAGAAAGGGTGGATCCTCAGATTTCACCAGAAAATCTCTTGTGAATCAAAGGAAATCACTGGGCTTTACCTGGGTGTTGCTGTGGTCTGAATGAAGTGGGTGGAAGAGCTGAGTGGATTACTTGAAGATTTTTGATTTGGAGAAGCAGACTGGATAAAAATGGAGAGTGAAAAATAAGTTTGTTTTTTTTTGTTTTTGTTTTTTTCCCTTCTACATAGGCTTTTTTTGTTGAAAGCTTTCTTCCTAAATCTAGTCTTGAATACTGGCTCTTGCTAAACTCTGTTAATCTTAGACTGGTGGTTTGTTTGGCTTCTTGGATGGTTTTCAAAATTAGATATTTATTTATTTATTTTGAGTAAGCTTGACACCAAATAACAAGAAATATAAAGCCTTTATGAATTCATGATGGAGACAGAAATCTAATTATATAGTAGGTCTGTTTTTCAGGTTCCTGTGGCATATTATTACCCGTGGTGCATGAGTAATCTCTAAGCTTATCTGGTAGTTTTTCTTTTGTTGCGGGTCAGGGTGTCGGACATGCTGCAACACTGCCTGAGCACTGGACTTGCTCTCTTCTGTGAAGTTGACATACCATGGGACTGATAACTATCTCTCATGTTTGCTTTTTTCGAGACAGGCCGCTGTTGAGGAATGGAAGCCGATCAGAATCAGGAAGCACCGGAGGCTGTTGCTCAGACCTATGTGGCAGAGACAGACGTGCCCACTCCTGAGGAGGTGAATGAGACATACTCTGCTCAGGACCCTCCAGAGCCAGAGAAGCCAGCAGTGGAAGATTCTAAACCAGAGATGGAGTCCACAGAACAAGCACCTGAGGTGGAGTCTGCCAAAGAGAATGCATCCTCAGAGGCAGCTGCAGTGCTGGAGAAATTGCCTGAGAAGGAGGAAGTAGCAGAGGAAATCTCAGAGAAAGCTGTCGAGGTGGAAAAATCTGCTGAGACACCAACCGAGGTTGAGAAAAAGCCAGAGATTGAAGTGGTGGAGCAGCAAATTGCTGAACCTGCAGAGCCAGAGAAGAAAGCAGAACCTGAAAAAGATGGGAAAACGGAGCCTTCTGCTGCGAATGAAGCTGCAACATCCGAATTGGAAAACGAGTCAGAGAAAGCAGAAGCCAAACCAACTGAGGCAGAGCAGGAAGAGCCTGCCGAAGCTCAAGTGGTTCAAGATGAACCTCCAAAAGAGGTGGTGGCACAACCAAAAGAACCAGCACTCCCCATGTTCTATGGCTGGTTCCTGCTCTCTGAAGTTGAAGAGAAGATAAAATGTTCCACCATGGAGTTCCTGAAGACGCTGGACACTCTGGAGGCCTTCAAGAAACAGATCAGTGAATGTGAGTAGAGAGTATGTCTGATGTCAATACAACTGTGCTCGATGCTTGTCTTTAAAATCCCTTTCTTGGTGTCTTTAGTTACTGGGGACGCAGACAAGGAGGTGGATCTGGAGCAGTACTTCCAGACCAAAATTCCACTCCACTGCACTACTCAGTTCTGTGACTATGGAAAGGCAGAGGGTGCAAAAGAATATGCTGAACTGCAGGTTGGTCATTCTCTGGAAGAAACCCTGAGTAGCACCTCTTTGGCATTATGGTTCAAATCTGTAATTAGTGTTTTTTAATTAATAAAAAAATTTTTTTAAAGCCTCAGCAGTCAAAATTTGATCATTATGCAAATTAGAGCCCTGTGTGTGTGGCTTTCATTTAGGTAGTGGAACCTGATTAGCTTTTTTTTTTTCTGGTCAGTTTTGACCAGTAACCTTTGCATGTTCAACACTAATTCAGTCTTTTCAGTTAGATTTTTTTTCCCTACTATTTAAAAGTATTCTGTGGCTCTGAATCCAGTATGAATTAACACTGATCCCCCCCCCCCCCCCCCAAATAGATTTAATATTTTTGCTGTACACAATAGGATCAGTAAAAATGATTTTATTGTATGTAGTTCTTAATGTATTGGCATTTCAACATTGTTTATTGAGTAGCAGGTTATTACCAGTCTGTACAGGATTTTGCTGACTTTGATTTTTGCTTCAGCTTTTTTAAAAATTTGTGATGCTATTTATGGATTTTATTTATTTTTGTAAAACTCCTGAATTGGCACTTGTGCTACTTTTTTATATATATTAATTGTAAGCTCCTGAATATTTTGGAGTTTTCTTTTTTCTACAATTACAAAATTTTGAAATCCTACAGAGACTGTGTTACTGTTACATTGTGACTGATTTGTCGATTTCATTTTTGTGGAAAGTCCTTGTTATACCTCCTAACCAGGAAATCTTTGTTTGGTCCCGTGTAG
>NC_030417.2:33802146-33809646 GCF_001660625.3 Ictalurus punctatus
GGGCGCTCAGTCTGCTAGAGTCGTTCACGAACGAGTCGGCTCTTTGAACCGAATCCCAGAAATATGAGCCGTTTAGGTATTACTCTATTATAGTTCTAGGCAATATAATTTCTGTTGCCGTGTAAGTGTAATATAACGTGTTGCGATCAGTTAGCATGATAAATGGAAATGAATCGTTTTAATGAAGCCTAGACACAGCTAACACTAGACATGAAATCATCATTCTTACTATATTTGTCAGTGGATATTTGTAATGCCTTGCTGGCCTCACAGTTACTTAAATAGTAATGGTTTTTTGTTAATTATAAAGCAGAGTAAGATTCCGTAGTTAGGCCAAGAATACCAACCACTGGATAAAAAGATTGCTTTGTCGAGTACAGAAAAACAACGGAGATGACAATGAGTCGTTTGGGGAGCCGATTGGAAAGAGTCGGCTCTTAACTGTGAGCTGACACAAATGATCTGAGCCTGAATTCCCATCATTATAAAATACATTATTATAGCGCACTGTAGTAAATACGGTGTGGGTTCGGTCATATTTTAGGTTTACATCCGGGTTTATATTCCTCTGTACTTTAGTAACCTGTATTTTTTATTTGGGATAGAGTCCGACAAGGCCATCGTTAAGCAACGAGCGTTTAGTTGGCTGAATGTACCGGAGCTAAATCACGTTGGACTGAGCGGACCAATCAGCGCGAAGATAGATCGGACCAGCCCATCGTCAGATGGAGAGGGGGGGAAGAAAACAGAGGCGTTGAAACAGAGCGCTCGGACAAGAGCAGAGGAAAGCGTTGTCTGTTATCAGGAGGAGAATAAACTCTGACGTTTCAGTTTATACATAAAACGGTGAGTATAACATCGTCAGCTTACCTGAACTTTTTCCCCCCCCATTAGATTACTGTATATTTGATAGCACTTAATCAAAACTTATTTTATTTTAAAAGATATATATATATATATATATATATATATATATATATATATATATATATATATATATATATATTATGCTGCAATTAATTTTTTAATTTTATTAATGAAATGGACCATTCCGATGTTAAAAATGTTATAAATTAAAGTCTAAAGAGAATATTTCAGCGCTGCTTCTGTGCCATGCTTCATTCATTGTGAGTGCGCAGGATGTGTACAGTATGTGGATGTGGGTGTGTTTGCAAACATGTTCCGCCAGTATGTCACTCATTAAAGTAAATAGTCCTGTTGTTAATTATCATATCCTTTTACGCCATCGTCTTGCATTTGTCATGTACCTTTCATTTAACTAGAAGCCTAAAGTATTAATCACTCACTCATATGGAGGTTTTTATTTTTTATTTATTTTTATTTTTTAACAGGATACTCTTCTCAAAAGTTATGGCCCTGTCTTATAATAACATGTTATTTATACATATTAGGAAACTAATATACCTAATAAATACTGATGGGTATATGGCCTTGCTCACTAATTTAACTAAGTGCACATCAGATGGGCTGGTTTCCATTTAAACCGGCACTATAAATATCTACAAAGCTATTTATTAGTCCTCTTCATTCTTTGTGAACTCCTATCACTTCCTTGTCATAGTCTTGTAAGTCACTGATAAACCCACAGAAGACTCTTGACAGTGTGTGGTAGGGGTAATGGTGTTTTCTGATGTTTTAGACACATCGACATGGTGTAATGTTCTCACTCAGCTGTTTTACTGATTTATCCAAAGGTTATAGATGTGTGTGTGTGTTCTGTTTGTGTGTGTTCTGTTTGTGTGTGTTCTGTTTGTGTGTGTTCTGTTTGTGTGACATGGTTTGATACATGGTTGATTAAACTGTTGCGGTCATTGAGTCTCTCCTCTCCTAATTGAACACTACTGGATCATCCTCAAGCTCTTCATGGGCCCCTGAATAGATTTGATTATTTCATTTAAGATAGAAAATAAGTGCTGAGATGGGTTTGAGGGCAATGCAATGCTGGTGGAGAGAATGAGGGAAGAGAAGGTTGTATGAAAATACAATTTTAACTCCGTACCGTCTTCATTAGAGGCAGAGTAATAGAGATATAGTAATTTGGTTTAAATATGCAGTTTGTTATTTTTTACATGTGAGGCAGATTGCATTTACAAGGAAGCATTGCAAAGCTTTATCCTTCCCTCACTCGACCCCACCCCTCTACTGAAATTACATAGTTCTTTTGAGTTATGTAAGGAAATGAGGTACAGTTGAGGCTGGAGGTAATTTCTGGGCCAGAAAAATGCAAGCAGACACCAGAGTGAAGAAACAACCTCTGTATACGAGATTCCTTGTATGAATATGGCTAAGTTATCTCTAGAATTTGATTATTACCACAGATGAAGAAACGTTCATTCATTTATCTTCAGTGCTTTATCCAACTCAGGGTCATGGTGGGTTCTGGGATCACTGAGTGGAAGGTGGGAATACACCCTGGATGGGATACCAGTCCATTACACAGTCCTACAGGATTTCACAGATTTTTTTTGTGTGACTGGTGTGGCCGAAAATTATTTATTTATTTTATTATTTATTTATTTATTTAACACCCCATTTGAATTGTCAAAATCGCAGTTGCATGAAATTGTTTTGCATGGTCTTTCACAGTGATATTTGTTGGTAAATGAGGCCTCTTAGCTGTACTCATGTTCAACGCACGTAAATCGAAGAGGGCTTTGGTTTAATGCACGCTGTGATGTCACATAATGCGTCACGGCCCAAATTCAATTCAATTCAATTCAATTTTATTTGAATAGTGATTTTAACAATGGACATTTGTCTCAAAGCAGCTTTGTAGAAACATAAACACAGGATATAGATTTTAAGTATGTGAATTTATCCCTATTGTGCAAGCTGGTGGTGACCGTGGCAAGGAAAAACTCCCTAAGATGATATGAGGAAGAAACCTTGAGAGGAACCAGACTCGGAAGGGAACCCATCCTCATCTGGGTAACAACGGATAGTGTAAAAGTAAAAGAAAGTTCATTATAGTTTTCACATGAAGTCTGTTTTGTTGAACTAGTCCACTGTTCACCAAAGGAGATCTGAGTGCAAAATTGTATGTGGTAATTGCAGTCCCAAGGCCATAGTAGCAACCATAGTCCCAGCAACCACAGCGAGAATGTCCATGTGGAATTGAGGTCCAAAACTATTTCATGGTACTACAAGTGGTACCATCCTAAGCAATCTCCAGCAAATAGCCTCCAGTTGATGAGAGCTTCATCCAGAGGTAGGGCATCTGGATGAATCAGGATCACTGGCATCTCCATAAAATCATGTGTGGCTCGACAGAAGGAGGTAAAGAGAGGGAGAGATTATTAGGTATGCTTACTATCCTGTGATGGATAAGACTGTGTACTTTGTGCAAAAGAAATTCTACTCATGGTAAGCTTGAGTAAACAAATACGTTTTAAGCCTGGACTTAAACACTGAGACTGTGTCTGAGTCCTGAACACTAATTATAAAGCTAATTATAAGCCCCCCATGACTGTGGGGCTTTGTAAGAGAAAGCTCTTCCTCTCTGCTGTAGCCTTGGCTATTCGAGGTACCAACAAATAGCCTGCACCTTTTGATCAGTAGGCGTGGCGGATCATAGAAGACCAAAAGTTCGCTTAGGGACTGTGGCCCGAGACCGTTTAGTGCTTTATAAATTAGTAGTAGTATTTCATAATCGATGTGAAATTTCCCTGGGAGCCAACTCAGTGTGGATAAATCTCTGGAAAATCCACTGTAATTTTGAAACATTGTATGCTCCTCTGAATATTGCAGAGTTTGCTTGATTTTTGCATGAAGTTCTGCGATCGCAAAATCACAAAATCCTGGAGGGACTGATCACAGCTCATTTATGTACAAACACATTCACACACTCATTCACACGTAGGGGCAATATAGCAAAGCCAGTTTTCCTACCAACATGTTGGGAGGTGGGAGGAAACCAGAGAACTTGGGCAGTACCTGGGCTCAGGATTGAACTGGGAACCTTGGAGCTGTGAGGCATTAAAGGTACCCACTACATCCCTGTGCTACCCAGATCTCGAAACCCTTTAAAAAATTTCAAAACCTTTCAAACTGCACTTTTAACACATCGACACTAATGCTGAGGGATAATGGAAAAATTCTGAATGTGAAAATGGGCTCCTTGGCTCTGACCGATGAATGGTTATTCCTTTCCTCATTAAAATAGTCTAGACGCATTGAGACAGAAACACACACCAATTTCTGCATATGAATGTGTGTGACCTTTCTGAAGTAAAAACCTTTATACCCAAGCTGTATTTCTGTCAGATTTTGGAAGTTCTGATTGCTCCGTGTGTATGAGAAGTGCCACAGTGGTGAAGTTCACTGACAAGCTGTTGTTCTCATTTTGATGGATGCACTGACAGGGTTCAGGGAAGTCAAGGGGAAAAAACACACACAAGGCTGCTTGTGTGGATCAAGGGTCTCGCAGGAGCTCTGAGATTTGTCAAAGAGACAGCAGTGTTCATACAGCATTGGTATACATGACTGTACAGACTATAAGCAAGCCTTTGTCTTGCATTTACAATTCATTAACGTTGTATCATGTGCCAATATACATTATTGCAAATATTTGTCAAGCACTGTCTTGTATTTGCACTGCCTCAGAATCTGTTTAATGAACTGAGATTAAACCTGAAAGGTATCATCAAATGTGTTGTAAGATTTGTATTAAAGGTGTGGGCTGCATTTTTTTTTTTTTTTTTTTTTAAAGTCATAATTAATATTGTCTTCGATTCACCTCAGACGAGAAAAAATAAATGACGTAGACTACCAGCATCCAAACAATCAGGACAATGTGACATCTCTACTCATGTCAATCATATTGCACATTAATTCAGAACCCTCCACCTCCTGCACTAGCATTCAGTTGTTCTAGCTAAGCTAGCCTACGTGTACATGTTTTGGGGGTGTGGCTCTGGTGGAAACACTGAAGCAAGGGATTCTATTTTACATTTTAAGTTTTTAAACATCTAGCCCTACTTAATTTTGTTAAAATCACTGAGTATACTTTTATCTATGCTAACATAAAACATATTTACATTTCAACACCTTTTTATTCATGTATATGGTGAAAGAATGTTGGTTTGTTGCAAGAGTCGCAGCACAAAGATCCTTGTTTAGAGAGAGCATCACATTGGACAGTCCTTGCAATTTGTAAGATCTGCCTCCGCTGTGCCTCTGATTGCATCGATCAAGTCTTTCTGCAGACACTGTTCTCTTGCAGAGCTGGGCTTGGGCACTAATCATGTTAGCCTTACAATCAAGACTATTTTTAGTCATGGGCTTGCTGTTTAAAGAGAAGGTAAGAAACAGATGAGGAGGCAGAAGGGAGATGGAGGAAACGGTAAGGTAAGAAGCCACAGGTTGAGGAGCAGTATGAAGAAATGTATAATAGTTATCAGTATGCAAGTCTTTTTTTCTAAGTTGTTCTTTCTCTTAACAGTTTCTCATGTAACTAGTTAATATAGGGAGTTTCCAGTACACCATTCATTCATTCATTCATCTTCATTAACTGCTTTATCCTGGTCATGGTGGCTCTGGAGCCTGTTTCAGGAAGACCAGGCATGAAGCAGGAATACACACTGGATTAGATGCCAGTCCATCACAGGGCAGTGTGCACACACATTCATACCATGGAGTAAGTTAAGATTGCCACCTAGAGCTACCCAATGGCATGTTTTTGGGACGTGGTGGAAACCCACATAAACACAGAGAGAACAAGCGTGGAAACTCTAAACAGACAGTATTGGGGGGCGCAGTGGTGGCTTAGCAGTTAAGGCTCTGGGTTACTGATCGGAAGGTCAGGGGTTCAAGCCCCAGTACTGCCGAGCTACCACTGTTGGGCCCTTGAACCCTTATGGATGTTACACTCTGCCAGTCCTGCAATTAAATTAGCAGAACCAACAGTTGAAAGGCTGGGTAGAAGGATTGCGAGTGATTGATTAAAGACTTTGTAGGTGTGTTACAGCAGGAAAATCACCAGATTGTGCTTGACTCCACTCATAAAGGGCCAGAGTTGAGCTTCCCTGACCTTGACTGGCACCTAAGATTGTTGTCCATTTTCCTCCAGTTGTGTGAGACTCAGCAGCATGTCAGCAAAGGCCATCTCCGAGCAGACAGGAAAGGAGTTCTTGTACAAGCACATCTGTACCACCGCCGTCGTGCAGAACCGCTTCCGCTATGCTAATGTCACTGCAGCCACCGACTGGGACCAACTGGTTCAGGAGCATCCATGGCTGCTGACTGAGGTGGGTAGAAGACAGCTGGCATCTTCTTAAAACACTCACAGTTTTTAGTATTTAAATAGATTGATATGCTTTATCCCTCATGTCTTTTAGGCCCAATAAGAGAACTGTAGTGTGTTTTATGTAGTGCTGTCTCAGCCAGCAGCTGTCTGAAGCAGGAGAGGAGAAAGGAGCAAATTGATCAAATAGAATTTATGTATAGTTAAAGATGTATAGGTATACATAAATTATCATCTGCCGGATGCATGTAAATTTTGGAATTGGCAGGTAATTGATTTCTGGGCACGGTGGCAGGTACCATTTATGGTGCTGTTCATCTAGGAAAAAAGTTTGTGTATTAGATAGTCATAGTTCATATACAAACCCACTTAAAGGTATGTTCTACGTACACAGGAATGCACTTCTAGTACACAAGAAATATGTTTCAATATATTAGGTCATTGTATGTAATTGGGGACAAAGCTTGTGCATCACCGAGACATCTCCCCACAGTCTGACTCTAAAAGCTCTCTTAATCACCATTATGGTGAAGGGCAGAGTTTAATCATATTATATATGACTCATCCCCCCCCCCCTTCTCTCTCTCTCTCGCTCGCTCGCTCCTTTCACCCACTCAATAGAAAAAAGCGTAGAGGCAGAGAATTGATTAGGAAATCCCATTTACGTCCACCCTAGACACTCATTCTCTTCTGGCCTCCACCCTCTGTCCTTCCTCCATCACTCTCTCCCTCCTCAGTGGTCACTCTATACTGCCATACTGTGTATTCCTCTTTCTCATATTACTGTTAGATTATACAAAGGATGTGATGTACAAACCCCACGTTTTCTGTTTTCAGAGATTAGTTGTGAAGCCAGATCAACTGATCAAGCGCCGAGGGAAGCTGGGATTAATAGGCGTCAACCTTGACTTACAGGGCGTCAAAGAATGGCTTAAACCCCGCCTTATGAAAGAGACCATGGTGAGCTCACATGCATGCACAGAATGTTCAGTCACTTCATCAGAACGTCTATTCAGTAAACAGAAAACCAGCCAATGTGTGACATTTGTAATAAATTATCATCAATAACTTGGGTCTGAAGGACCCTCCAGATTAATAGGAATTATGCATTCTTGTGTGTGAATCATTGACATTTTCTTTTTTTGTTTTTTCTTCCATTCTTTCCTTGCTATATTTTTCTTCTCTCTGTAATATCTATGATTCAAGGCTCGCTGCCTAAATGATCTCTTGTCCCTGGA
>NC_030417.2:33814646-33829646 GCF_001660625.3 Ictalurus punctatus
GAGCTGAGATATAGCTGTAACTACAACATTAAATATAACCATGAATGGCAGAAAAGTAAGACATGTTGTTCTTTTAATGAACAGAAAAAAAAATGTCCTCTCAAATTTGGCAAATTCCTGTGGTATAAGAAGAATAAAACACTTCTGGACATATTGTTATTAGGACATCTTGCCATGCAAGAGGGTAATGGGTGTGCTAAAACAGTATGTCCACTTAGTCCCTTATCAGAGTAGATCACTATCCTTTTAGTTAATTAGTAAATTATATTACCTCCATGAATAAACTTTAGTGATCAACTTGATATGAAGCAACATATTTGAATCACTGGTAAACAAATCTACATCATAATATTGCACATTTATTATATTACTTAATCAGACATCTGACCTCATTAAAACATTCAGTATATCACTGCTGGATCAAAGCAAATGAGGAAAAACTGCGAGTGTTTCCTAGTCCTGTGCCAGGTTTTTTAATTACATTAGGATGGCTAAGAGAGATTCGTTACTGAATAATTTACACAAGGATGGTGTGTGTGTGTGTGTGTGTGTGTGTGTGTGTGTGTGTGTGTGTGTGTGTGATGGTAATTATCCATTGGTTTGTGTCCCGTAGCAGCTGCTTCTGTATCTTCTTCGATACTTCTGATGTTTCTTACCAAGTAAACACATAACTAAACGAAATAAACCTGTGAAACTTCATGAGTTAACTGTTTGCGATAGCAGTTCTATAGAAATTGTTTGCACGGTCTGTTGTTGTGTTTTTGTTTTTTTTTTTTTGTTTTTTTTTAAACTGTCTTTTAATGTGGAGCTTTTTTGATTTGAACCTTACAGATTCACTACATTTCATAGTTAAATGTAGACCTGCGTAAAGAAAAACCTTCTGCATTACTAAAATATATATACTTTCTCTCTCGCTCTCAGTGGTGACTAAGAATGGAGTGTATGTATTGGACATGGCTGCTAAGATCGATGCTACAGCTGAATACCTCTGCAAGGCGAAATGGGGCGATGTGGAGTTTCCTCCTCCATTTGGCAGAGAGGCGTATCCCGAGGTAAGATTATGGACGGAGGATAATTCTGATTAAAACGCACACAATTTCTTAAAATCGATGCTATTTTGTAATTTGCATTTGAAAAATCAATGTCTCTTTTTTATCACCTTGCTTTTGTGTTCTGTGATTTGTTAATTGACTCATTGTTAATCATGTCATTTATTCATGACCATTATTGCTTGATGCCTTTCGTGGTACATTAATCATTTAGAAATGTTTTCAAAGTGATTATTTGCTCCTTGTGTTTTAGTACAGGAGTATTCAACTGAAATTTGCAAAGGTCCAGTTACACAAACTTCCTTGTTTGCAAAAACGTCCGGATAAGTAACTAACATGACTCAATTGAGACAACAGCACCTAACTTGCAGTGTTTAACCATTAACACTTTAGACTCATGGACTCTGAACAGATGAGATACATATTGGGAACTTCAAGTAGGGAGCATAAAAGCATACTTCACTATCCAATTATCTTTAAACAGTGATTGCATCGTCAACCTTTTTTTTTTTTTTTTAAAAAATTTTTTAAATAAGCAATATTGTCACTTCCTTAATCAGACCACAGAGGGGTAAACGGAAAAAAAAAAGAAATGCTTGAAAGGGGCGCACGGTGTTTTAGTGGTTAGCACGTTCACCTCACACCTCCAGGGTCGGGGGTTCGATTCACACCGTGGCCCTGTGTGTGCGGAGTTTGCATGTTCTCCCTGTACTGCGGGGGTTTCCTCCGGGTACTCCGGTTTCCTCCCCCAGTCCAAAGACATGCATGGTAGGCTGATTGGCATGTCCAAAGTGTCTGTAGTGTATGAATGGGTGTGTGAATGTGTATGTGATTGTGTGCCCTGCGATGGACTGGCACCCTGTTCAGGGTGTACCTCGCCTTGTGCCCGATGATCCCTGGGATAGGCTCCAGGTTCCCCTGGAGAAGGGGAAAAGATAAGCGGTAGAAGATGGATGGATGGATGGATGGATGGAAATGCTTGAAACCTCTCCTGTTTTGCAATGAACTTCCTTCAAAGAAATGATCTACATAAATGCATGTGATTGGCCAAAGGCACAACACCAGTTCTGCGATAGAAGCGCAATGGAGTTGCTGAGCTACGGCATGTGTTTTTCATATATTGATTGGCTCTGCTACAATTTTTTTTTTTTTGGCTCAGTTCGAGAGATGCTGAAATTATTTGCTGGGTCTGCATCCGGACTGTGATGACCCCTGTGTTTTTAGTGCATACCAGCAGCGAACACCTAGGTAGATTATTTTGATCTATTTGCATA
This sequence comes from Ictalurus punctatus, assembly GCF_001660625.3. NCBI lineage: Eukaryota > Metazoa > Chordata > Actinopteri > Siluriformes > Ictaluridae > Ictalurus > Ictalurus punctatus. The sequence goes on from NC_030417.2 coordinate 33,816,970, forward strand.
TAGAGGAATTTGGTACTATGTATAAATACATGTTTAGATTTGAGATTTTGGGTGAGCGATTCACACGTGGTTATACATCTACCCTACATGCAAATTTATTTATATATTTATAGATGTTTGGCTACAAACAAATATTTGTAAAAAGGCCTATAATTTATTAGTACTAAGCTCTTAGCATTCTTTTCTTCTGATGTGCCTAAACAGAGCTTGTGACTCAAAGGCTATACCTTTCTATCATGCTTGTTAAACATTTTCAATTCCTCTTGTATAGAAATGTGATTTTAACATTTAATTAGAAGCCTTGCTTCATGAATAATTCACATTGTCACCCGTGCATGATTGTGCATGAGGAACACGTGGGGCATGTGTGGTTGTATTATTGTAGGCAGAAGGAGACTGAGCTGTCATTCAGTCTGCTAATAAACACAGTGATGCATACACCCTTTTAGCCTTCTCGAGGATCGGAGAGTGTTTTATTGCAGTCCACAGACTCTCTCTCACACACACAAACAGAGACAGAAAATAGAGGCCAATAAAACTATATATTCAGTAAGCAGTGACAAGTGACGGAATTAATAAGGCTGTCAGTTTACATCCAAATGTTGGACATCCAAACACACACACAGACAGACTGATGGTAAATGAAGTTCTGCTTGTGTATCAGACAGAGGCCTTTAATTTTCTGTGCAGCCAGGTGGGACAGGACGGTAGGCGCGCAGAAGTCTTTGATTAACAGCTGAGGCATTGCTGAGAGAGCTCAGCTAATCATGTGGCGTGTCATATTATTCCCACTGTTGGACTCAGTAATTTGCATTAAGTTCTAATAACTCAGAATATGATCAGATCAGTTGATCAAGCAAACTCAAACTGTCCTCTCACACCGACAGATAAACAGAATATTCATATGGATCTTATGCTTGTATATGGGGCAGTGGTAGCTTAGTGGTTAAGATGTTGGACTAGCGATCGGAAGGTCGGGATCCTAGCGTAACTAAGCTGTCACCGCTGGACCATTGAGCAAGACCCTTAACCCTCAACTGCTCAGATGTATAAATGAGATAAATGTAAGTCACTCTGGATAAAGGTGTCTGCCAAATGCCGTAAATGTAAATATCAGTAGTACCAACATTACTATTTATGCTCCTTTTCCATTAGGAAGCATATATTGCAGATTTGGATGCTAAAAGTGGTGCAAGTCTGAAACTCACTCTGCTCAACCCTCGTGGACGCATCTGGACCATGGTGGCAGGCGGTGGAGCCTCGGTTGTGTATAGGTACAGTACTGATTAAGCATTCCTTAGTCTGCATATTAACCAGCATTAGAACTGATGTAATGGATGAAACGATAAACAAGATAATTTATTGCAATTTTTCGAGTTAGGAACAAAATTTGCTTTATGGGGGCACGGTGACTTAGTGGTTAGCACTGTTGCCTCACACCTCCAGGGTTGTGGGTTCGGATCCCGTCTCCGCCCTTTATGTGTGGCGTTTGCATGTTTTCCCCATACGTTGGGGAATCAAACAATCAAACAAACTTCTGTACACATCAGTTTCCTCCCCCAGTCCAAAGACATGTGTTGTAGGCTAATTGGCATTTCCAAATTGCCAGTAGTTTGTGAATGTGTGTGATTGTGCCCTGCGATGCATTGGCATCCCATCCAGGGTTTCCCCAGTCTTGCGCCCTGAGTTCCCTGACATAGGCTCCAGGCTCCCGTGAGCGACCCTGTTTAGGATAAGCGGTACGGAAAATAGATGGATAGATGGAATTTGCTTTATGTGCCTTATCATTTAAAGGAGGGTTTTTTTGGTTTTTAAAAAAAATAAAAATAGACTTTTTGTGTATTTTGGTGGGGGTTTTTTTCAGTTTGGTGGTCTCTCTTTAAAATCTCTATTAAACACCATGATCATGATCACTGACATTACCCACATCATGCTATATGAATAGCATCAACAGCCTATTAAATGCATTTGATCAATCTAAAGAGAATAAGTATAGTAGTATGCTACTTGGGAAGATACACCCGGCTCTCGACTGAGTGTGCTAGCAATATTAAAATGAATCAATGTGCTTAAAGATTTTTTTTGCTGAAAATGAGGCAAATAAATCCCTTCAAGTATCCCCCAAATGTAAAACTCTATATAGCCACTGGGTAGATTGACTAAAAAACTGTGTTGATTTGTCATGCTGGAAGCTTCTGGACCGGTGGAGTGTGAGAAGTGTCTCTGAAATATATAGAGAGCCATGTTTTAACTGCTGGTGTCCATTAGAGCTGAACTGCATTAACCAGCTGTGTCTGAGAAACGACTGTCTGGAGGAATAAAGTTCGCCCTTAGTGGTGAAGCTTTCTCATCTCTCTCCATCTGTCAAAAGACAAAATGTGAGAGTGTGGGAGCACTAATTAGTGTGCGTGTGTGTGTGTGCGTGTGTGTGTGTGTGTGTGTGTGTGTGTGTCTGTCTCACTGAGGAATCATTTCTCTATACATGTAAACAAATAACACGCGCCTTGATGTTTGTGCTTAAAGGACTCGCTCAATTATGTGGAAAGTAAACTGTCATGAAAATGACCCCATGTGTATTTGTGTTTTCATGTTGGATTAATGTTGTTTTTCCTGTTCTTATGCATCTTATGTTAAAATGATTGTTTACTTCCTTTCTTCATAGCGATACAATCTGTGACCTGGGTGGAGTTAATGAGCTGGCCAATTATGGAGAGTATTCAGGCGCTCCAAGCGAGCAGCAGACCTATGACTATGCTAAGACTATCCTGTCCCTAATGACTCGCGAGAAACATCCTGATGGTACGTCATAACATTTCAGTAATATCAAACTCCCTGCAACTGTACATTAGCAGGAAATCCAAACTACAATATTTGTATGGGGGGCATTCTGGGAAAACCCATTACATGGTGAAATCTGTATGTATAATTCTTAAAACCGTCCTGAGCTCAAGTTTACATTTATTTCAACCACAAATTAAGTTCCAGCATTGTAAAATCTGCTTACCTCCAAGAGTGAAAAAGGAGAAGACTGCATTTAATGATCTGCATCTGACTCCACTGAGAGACGCAACAGAACACTGATTTCCTAAAAGCAAACTCTGTTTATTAATTTCATCTGAATTTAATATGTAATAAATAAGATTACAAAATGAAAACTATGTTGATCTACATTTTAGCCTTTATTCATAGACTGCAGCCTACTATTTTTAAAAGCCTCGCCCATTCAATCAAACAAACATCCTTAGATCATTAGAAGTCATTATATTTTCATTATAAATGATTATGTGATCTGTGTTCTTTCGTGTAGGGAAGGTGCTGATCATTGGAGGAAGCATCGCAAACTTCACTAATGTAGCTGCAACGTTTAAGGTTTGGAGAACTGTTTGATGGCACATACATGTCATGTCGGAGAGTTCAGTAGGAAGGGAAAGATAAATTACAGTTATTTAACATACTCTCTGTTCTCAGCTGAGAATTTTGGTCCCCTACACCTGTGAATTTGCAGACGTTTGCTGCCACTTGGCAAGAATTCTTTAGGTATCTGCTCCTAGCTGTAGTAGGACTAGGAGTCTCCATACATCTCCATGCAGCTTACATTGGAATGCCGTTAGCAGAAGATTGTAATCCTGCACGCTGATTAAACAGGATATTATAATCTCCGATACAAGTATAAAGGCACTTTATATTCACATATGCCACAGTCTCATGCAATTAGTTGTTTGGAAATTAATGAGTGAGCAATTTTATCACTGTACGTTCCTTAATCATCTAACATTAGATGCTGCCTAATAAATAAACATTATCCTATGACGGGGTGGGCAATCTTATCCGGAAAGAGCTGGTGTGGGTGCAGGTTTTCATTCCAACCAAGCACCAGATTCCACCTGTTTAATCAGTTGATCTAGGCTTTCAATAGATTCAGGTGTGGCCTCTGCTTGGTTGGAATGAAAACCTGCACCCACACCGGCCCTTTCCGGATAAGATTGTCCTATGACCTTGCACGATGCAATTGCCTGTGTTTGTAGACAAAGCAACCTTTAATTGCTGTCTGGATGTGAAAGTTTTACCACGGAGGAGGTATGTAACAAACAAAAAAAAAACCTAAATGTTATTACAAATGTCACCCAGTGAAATTCATTTCATCCAGACTTTGGACATGTTCATGTAGGCCACCATAATGAATGTCATTACACTTCTTATATGACAGTGAGTTCTAGAATTCTTCACTTCTAGGTCTTGTAGAGGATCTCTGTCCACTCCTCAATATAGCTTCTTTATATTTTTTAGCTTTGGGCATTTTAAATCTGTCAAACACTGATTTTATGTCCCTTATTTGTTTCTGTTTATTTGGATGCATGTCTGGGTTCATTATGATCTCTCTTAAAAATTTTTTTTTTTTTTTAAAAAGACCCATCTATGGCCGAGTCTTAACCTCTTGGCAGAAGCAACCAAGTTTGGTCCCAAACATTCTGGTATCATAGCAAAATATACGATGTCATAAATTTTCACCACACATATGCCATATTTACTACCATGTGACATTAAATCTCCTTTAGCCAAAAAAAAACAAAAAACTTGAAACGGTATTTAATTCTGTGTGTAAATGTGTTTTGTGTGTTTAGGGTATTGTCAGAGCAATCAAAGACTATCAGGAGCCTCTGAAAGAACATGAAGTCAGCATTTTTGTACGACGTGGCGGTCCAAACTATCAGGAGGGTCTGAGAGTGATGGGAGAAGTTGGTATGTTTGTGTGTATGAGTTAGTAAAAACAAGAGGTAGAGACATAAGTAGTATATTTCACCGAGCAGGCTTTTAGAGGTTGGATTGTTATGCCAAAGGTCGAGACAGTAGGAAGAAAGATATAAAATATATTTTATTACTAGCTATTTTTAGGTAGTAAATACCAATATAAGATTTTAGATAACTGAGAAAAACTGCTTTGTAACACACATACACCTCAAGAGTGGGCTGTTTTGATTTCTGTGTATGTATGTGTGTGTTTGTAGGTAAGACCACAGGCATCCCCATTCATGTCTTCGGCACTGAGACCCATATGACGGCCATCGTTGGTATGGCACTGGGCCATCGACCAATCGCCTCTCAGCCACGTGTTGCTGCACACACTGCCAACTTCCTGCTAAACACCAGCGGCAGCTCTTTGGTGTGTGTGTGTGTGTGTGTGTGTGTGTGTGTGTGTGTGTGTGTGTGTGTGTGTGTGTGTGTGTGTGTGTGTGTGTGTGTGTGTGTGTGTGTGTGTATACACTACATTTTAATATTTTTTAAATTCTTGTTATAAGTTTGCTTGTTTTTTTTTTCTTTTGACATAAGAGCAGGAGTGAATGCAAAGCTGGCATACTTTTTTCCCCAGTCATGAAGTCCTGTCTGTCCTGCCTGCCCCATCTATCAGACTCATCTGTGTCTTCGTAAACCATGTTTTTAGTGTTTCAGTCTGCCCTCTGGAAGAAGGGCCTTTTTTATTTAAAATGGTGCTTTCAGTAGCCTGGAGCATGCTATTAGATATGAGCTGTGTCAAGGCTTTTACTAAAGTGCATACGCAGTATTGCTTTTCATTTCCTCTTTTTCGGGTTTCTGAGGCCGCTCTGCACTGCACATGTGTGTTTTTAAATCCGTGTCCTCCAAAATCTGCCATTCTTATGTTGACAAAATCATACTCTTGCTGCAAAAGCCAATTATACACTTATATATATTTTAAAGAATTGAGCATGCCATTTAAGAACACCAAGGACAAAACTGTGAGCTAATATCTATAACTGCTATATTTATATATTATGCATGGGCATTATGATATGAATATCATGATGAATTTTTACTTTAATTATTATTATTAATATTTACTTTAACAACTCACCATAACAATTAGATAATTGGTTGTTAAAATGTGGTTTTGACTATTTCCTTTTCTATTTTGTTTTCTTTGTTAAATGGTCTATTTTTGTATATAAGAAAAATACAATTGAAACTTTTTTTCTCCCCCATTTATTTGCAGCACTACTTTTTTAGGCTTGCATTTTGTTAGAGAACCAAATATTGTGATTGATATCCTGTGTTGAAATGTCTTATGTATCATGAAACTATATTTTTGTCACATCAGTGATCACAAATATCTTCCCCCCCCCCCCAGACTCCCAACTCTAGTAGAACTGCATCTTTCTCTGAAGTCAAGAGTGGAGCAGAGGCTTCGCCTGCTAAAAAAACTAAACCAGGGGATCCACCAGGTCTCTTTCTCTCTCGCACACACACATACGTGTACATTTGCAAGCATGAACAGACACACATCTGGGTTTGTGCTCCCCCTGCAGACCACCAGGTGTCTCTTTAGTTTCTCTACATGCTTTTTCCAGAAACACTAGAACTAACTTTCTGAAGTAATTTCATTCGTGTCTACTAAGAAGTTTTATTTAGGAAAAAAGTTTATTAATAAAGGCTGCTTTAATTAAATGTACTTAAATAGTATCAGCTTGGCAGTGGTGCAAACCTTGTTTGCTTGGTCCTCCATACTCCAGTCTTTCCCCCAAAGTCCTTGCTGTTAGTCTGTCCTTGGAACACAGACATCTGCCAGGAGACATAAATAACCTTACAGGATCATGGGCATAATCAGGGACATAGTTACACAGTTCATTACACAATTCAAGACATAATTACTAAATAGAGTGCCATTTTTACACCAAACCTACCTGCTTTACAGGCTTACAGTGTTCATGTCTAATACTATTAAATTATATTGTCTAAAAAATATAGACATCTCTAAAAATCTATATACTGTCATTGTTGTATGTTTATTGCAGAACCTCTTTATTTAAAAATGCATTTAAAGAATACCAATATACAGCACCAATGCTATTTTTACTGTGTTGCATTTTGGGAACATTACTGTCCTCTTCTCTTTTACTTTCACACAGTAATAAAAGTAATAAATGTTCGGTTTGCACTATGCATCTGCACTATGCACCTGACAACTCTACAAAAATCCTGGTTCTAGAGATTCTCAAGTACATTTTGTAAAACAGAAATAACAGAACGACATGCCAGATACATTTGCCAGTTTTAAAATAAATAGTTTTCTTTTAAATGCCTTTCACCTACGAGTGATATGTTCTTCTCTGTCTGTTTTATTTTATTTTATTTTTTTTAAAAAATTTTTAATCTCTGTAGTGAAAGCCACCACTCTGTTCAGCAAGCACACGAAGGCCGTCGTGTGGGGCATGCAGACCCGCGCCGTGCAGGGCATGCTGGACTTCGACTATGTGTGCTCTCGTGAGCAACCCTCCGTAGCAGCCATGATCTACCCCTTCACGTAAGTGTCCTTTTCTCTGAACTATGCAGAAGTTGGGTATTTTCTTGTAGCGAACATTACTGTACTGGCTAGACCCTCATACCTTCTGCCAATCACATTCATGCACAACAAACTTATTCAACGGTGAGCTGTTTGTTATTATAGAATGTAATATGGTGTACATAATTGTTTTTCATACAGTGGAGACCACAAACAGAAGTTTTATTGGGGTCATAAGGAAATATTATTGCCCGTCTACAAAAACATGTCAGATGCCATGAAGAAACACCCAGAAGTGGATGTTCTGATTAGCTTTGCCTCTCTTCGTTCTGCCTTCGACAGCACTATGGAAACCTTGCAATACCCACAGGTGTGCAAACCAGGTGTCCAAATAGAAAGAACACTCTCCAATATAAAAGTTTATTAAGGCTTGTAGTATTAATGCCGTATTATGCTAGACCTCCTGAACGCTAGATTCTGGTATACTAACATCTCTAGTTCTTGTTTGGTTTGAACAAGAATCTGAATGCCATAGTGTGAGCTTTTCATGTGTCTTTCAGATTCACACTATTGCTATTATAGCTGAGGGAATCCCTGAAGCTCTGACTCGTAAGATCATCAAGAAAGCAGATGAGCAAGGTGTCACCGTCATCGGGCCGGCAACGGTGCGCCACCAACACTGATATTTGTGTATATCATATACTGTTTGACTGTATATCTATTAAAAATCATCATTAAGGCTATTTAAGATGATGTTTTCATTAACGTGTGTGTGTTTTAGGTTGGAGGAATAAAGCCTGGCTGTTTTAAGATCGGTAACACAGGTGGAATGCTCGACAACATCCTGGCATCGAAGTTGTACAGACCAGGCAGCGTGGCCTACGTCTCCCGCTCTGGGGGAATGTCCAATGAGCTCAACAACATCATCTCCCGTACCACTGATGGAGTTTATGAGGGTGTAGCCATTGGAGGAGATAGGTGTGTGTGTGTGTGTCTGTGTATGTCTATATCCGTGGTCACCAACCACCTTGAGCTCTACCCTATTGCAGGTTTCATTTCCAACCAAAATGTTTTAGTTGATCAAGAACTTCTTAAGGCAGTGATTAGATGGTCAGGTGGCACGATTATGGCTGGAGATAAAGTCTTCAGGAAGGTAAATCTCCAGGAACAGGGTTGGTGAACACTGACCTATTCAGATGGGTGACCGAGTAAAGGAAAACCCATGGTGGAGGAATGAACACTGGTCTTCCAAAAGATATTCCCTCATTTGGGGATCTCCCATGGTTGTTCAGTTGGGTTGAGAGCATTTTAACAAAATGTAATAGTGGGTGTTCAAGAACATGACTGTATAAAATGTGTGTCTATTTAAAGGTGTGTACAGTTTGATTATGCTATTGGTGTTTATGCTGCAGGTACCCAGGTTCAGTATTCACAGATCATGTGTTGCGGTATCAGGATACACCCGATGTGAAGATGATTGTTGTGCTCGGAGAGGTGAGAGAACGTCACATTCATGACCCTCAGCTCTGCTGTTTATTTGTATCACTTTTTGTCTCCAACCAAAAGCATTATAACTATAACCGCATTTATTGATTCATTTCTACACTGTTCTTTCTCTCTTTTTCTCTCTCTCTCTCTCTCTCTCTCTCTCTCTCTCTCTCTCTCTCTCTCTCTCTCTCTCTCTCTCTCTCTCTCTCTGTAGATTGGAGGTACAGAGGAATACAAGATCTGTCAGGGCATTAAAGAGGGAAGGATCACTAAGCCTGTGGTTTGCTGGTGCATCGGCACTTGTGCTACCATGTTTTCCTCTGAGGTGTGTATGACCAGCAGATTGACAGTACTGGCTTATCTTATTTCTAATCATTTTGATTCATTTAGTGAACTAAATTAGATAAAAAAAATTCTCCTGATTATGAAAGAAATGCGTGACATGACGTAACAAGTTTGGTTTTGGCCCATTTATGGATACAGGTGCAGTTCGGCCATGCCGGGGCGTGTGCAAACCAGGCCTCTGAGACGGCATTGGCCAAGAACAAGGCCCTCCAAGAGGCTGGAGCCTTTGTCCCCAAGAGCTTTGATGAGCTTGGAGAAGTCATAAAGTATGACTAAACATAAATCTACTGGATTTAAACTGGATCTTAGCTGATTAATTAGATGCAAAGGAATGATGGATCTTTTTGTTTTCTAGATCAGTGTATGATGACTTGGTGAACTGTGGTGTGATTGTGCCAGCTAAAGAAGTTCCCCCTCCCACAGTGCCAATGGACTATTCTTGGGCAAGAGTGAGTATGCTGGTGTCCAGAATGTAAGCTCAGAATTGTGAAGTTGTTTTTAGCTTAGTTTTAAGAATCTAAAAAGGACATATCTTTTAGATTCTGTTCTTGTATGCTAGCTATAGGCCATATGGTTTTTGTTCACATGTCTACATACACATCCTAGACCTATTTCTGTCTGTCTCTCTGCAGGAGCTTGGTCTGATCCGTAAGCCTGCGTCCTTCATGACCAGTATCTGTGATGAAAGAGGACAGGAGCTTATCTATGCCGGGATGCCTATCACAGAGGTCTTCAAGTCAGAGATAGGTCTGGGAGGGACCTTGGGCCTTCTCTGGTTCCAGAGAAGGTATGAATGACCAGATTAAAATTTATTTTTGGTTCACGTTTGTGTTTTAGCGTAAACATTGCTTACCTTATTTTCTCATCTATATAACAGTTAAAGTGAAGAAATGTGTGGTGTATGATAGGTTACCCCGATACGCATGCCAGTTCATAGAGATGTGTTTGATGGTGACGGCGGATCACGGTCCTGCAGTTTCTGGAGCTCATAACACCATCGTGTGTGCTCGTGCAGGGAAAGATCTCATCTCCAGCCTCACATCTGGCCTTCTTACCATCGTAAGACCAGTTACTTTAATGGTATTACTTCAGTTCTTACGCAGCTACATTTGCTACATTTGTATCGTGTCTGTGTTTAGGGTGACCGGTTTGGTGGGGCTCTGGATGCTGCCGCTAAGCAGTTCAGCAAGGCTTTTGACAGCGGCATGCTGCCCATGGAGTTTGTCAACAAGATGAAGAAAGATGGCAAATTGATCATGGGCATTGGACACAGAGTCAAATCTGTGAGTAAACACAGCATAGGAAACCTAGGAGTTACCCAGTTACACCTGCTTTTGTAGCAGTGATGTCTACTGTCATGGTCTCTGGATTTCTTTATCGTCTTCCTTTTAAGTGAGCGCTCACTGTTGTTATTTTCTGAGCCCAGATCGTTGCAGTTTTACTTTAATCCATTCCTCTTCAGTAAGCACTTTATCCTGGTCGGTGTTTCTGTGGATGTGGAGCCTATACTGGGAACGCTGGACAGGAAGCAGGAATATATCTAATATTTCTTATTATGAGATTCTTATAAATCAAATAAGATAATTCAGCCTGTTTTTGTTTTTCAGTCATTTTAAGCTTTAAATGTTATTTCATTGGCGAAACATTTTAATAAATGTCTAGAAATAACTTCAATAGTTTATTATTAATCTTATAATAGGAAATACTACATAAACTTGCTTATTCTCACGACACTGAACTGACTGACTAAAATGTAATTTTTTGGGTAATCATTTTTCATGTTTATTACAATCCCATGATGAACACATGTTGGTTTCAGTAGATTCATTTCCAGTCAATATTTAATTTGTGTAACCTTTATAGATGGTTAAACCAGCTTTACAGAAATCCAGATGTAGATTTATATTTAGAGCCCTAATAAAAAAAAAAATAGAAAAGGAAAAAAGCAAGAGACAATGGCAAAGAAACCTACCTGAGACAGCGTGAGGAAGAAACCCTGATAGGAACAAGGCTCAAAAGGGAACCCAGTGTCTTTTAGGTGACACAGAATAGAAGGGTCATAATTCATGGTTATATCTTGTACTGTTTTTGTCTTTCAGATCAATAATCCTGACATGAGGGTGCAGATCCTGAAGGACTTTGTGAAGCAGCACTTTCCTTCTAGCCAACTACTCGACTATGCACTGGATGTGGAAAAGATCACCACCTCCAAGGTACAGTGCCAGCATTTGTGAATGTACTTACCCATCAGAATCCTTTTTAAGACTCCTGATTGTGTAAATCATTCTATTAAGTGATAAAATCTCTGTACCTCTGTCTCCCCCCAGAAACCCAACCTTATTCTGAACGTAGACGGCTTTATTGGTGTGGCCTTCGTGGATCTGCTCAGAACGTGTGGAGGCTTTACACGGTCAGCATAAGAGCTGCACACATTTACGCAGAGCTCAGATGGCAGCGATCCTTCCTTCATGATGCTACACTCTCTTTCTCACTTTGTTTCTTCATCGTTACAGGGACGAAGCAGATGAATTTGTGGAGATCGGAGCACTGAATGGGATCTTCGTCTTAGGACGCAGCATGGGATTTATTGGTCAGTGTTGTATATTTAATGTGTTTTATCGGTAATATGGTCAACTCCGGAATTATTGGCACTCTTCATGAAACTGAGCAGAAATTAATAATGCACAAACATTGTGGGACACTGTGTAGTTTTATTCTATCGCAATATTTCTGAAAAAATAAATATTTTCTTTAGTAGTGCCGTTTTTTCTGCACAACCCTGGCACCAACCAGAATTTATATAGACTTGACTGGAGAATAACAGCACTGAGCTTCTTCCAGTAATAAGTCTGGAGAAAGGGATCTTGGAAACACCTCAATGGTGTTTGTATGATCTCATATTTATACCCCAGGGGAAACAGGAACTGGTTATAGACAACACCACATTTCCTGGATACTGGTAGTAATAATGTCTTTTTGTTTGTTTTTGCCAATCATTTTGCCAGACATGTATTCAAGAAAACAGAAACAATTGAAAATAAAAGTGAGATTTTGTTGCAGTAGTTTTCCCGTTTGTTTTAAGCCTAAAATTTTGAATCGGTAGTTAGTTATTTTTAATTAATTATCAATAATTGATTATTTTATATGGATATTTTTGCTTGTTATAATGAAGGGTGAATGTATAGTATTGTATGTGTGTGCTGGGGTTGTGTGTTAAAATGCATGTGAATTAGGTTTGAACTATTAGCTGATGACTTTTGCGTTTATATTACTTCTTGGTAATCTGTGTATCTCATAAGCTCAGTGGTAACTGCACAGTGCTAACGCTGTCTCTCCTTCTCTCCCTTCACTGCCCTCAGGCCACTATCTGGACCAGAAGCGGCTGAAACAGGGTCTGTACCGTCACCCATGGGACGACATCTCTTATGTCCTGCCTGAACACATGTCCATGTAACCGTGGAAACCATACCATCAGCCTATCATCACCACTTCGATTAGCTTTGATCTCTGGGTCGGGGGGGTCATGTGTCTTTTCGTCTTAAACAGCTTA